>NC_053427.1:72327891-72627891 GCF_007990345.1 Gossypium hirsutum
CTTCCAAACAGCTGCTATACTAAGAAATCCTTACACAACAATTTATTAGTCATACCTCCAAACAGTAATCTCCCATAAGAGGATTAGTTCCTTATAGATTTCATAAACACAACAAACTTGATGTGAAAGATAAACATGAATAATAAATCAAGAGAAAAGGTTTAAGAGAATCCTAAATCGTATTGAATGAAATTCATGATTCACAATGATTTGATTGATCTTCCGTAATTTGGTGTAGCAGATTAAACTAATTTACACACTTTAGGAGCTTGAAAGCAGGCATTTTCATTAATGTTTAATTATGTTTTTTTCAGTTTCCTTTAAGATAATAAAATGTGCATATTGAGTCTTTTTTGATCTTAAGGGTTGAATGAGGCCTAAAAGTGAGCTAATGAAATTTATAAGTGTACAGGACACCATTAGATGGTGTACTAAATCAATACTAGTCACTATGTCACAACATGGAATGTTCGATGTTGCAACATAGGGAGCAAGATATAGAAATCACAAAACTGCCTTCGATGTCGTGACACAGACTAAGCGTGTTACAACATACCCCTAAAGATATCCTAAAAGGAGTATACTGACTCCTATGTCGCGGCACAGATCCTGGTGTGTCTCAACATCGACTTTGGACGGGATTAAACACGAGCTAAGAGGCATTTTGGTCTACACAATTAAACTTAAAGCTTGAGAACATCAACTAACCTAGTGTTAAGGACGACGACAACTTGAAATCTATAAATAGGCTCTTTTGTCACATGTTATGGACACCATTTACTTAGCCTAGAATTTTTCTCTTAATATCAATTTAGCTTTTCTTTCCTTTTAGGTTTTAGGTTTATTTTTAGTTTGTTCTTTGTTTGATCTCAAGAGATCTTATTTGTAGAGACAGTCAAACTTCGTGGATTCCATTTTCATCTTTAATACAAATCATGTTTTCTTAAACTCTAAACTTCAATTCATTTTTCATGCTCTCTCTTTACATCACTTCCATATTGTTTATGAAAGCCATGAGGAACTAATCCTCTTATGGGGGATTAGTTAGTGAAGGTATAATCTATTAACTGTTTCGTAGGGATACTTAACAGCTCAATTGTTCGGGAAAGGAAGAGCTTAAAAACCTAGGCCTGACAACTCTAGGAAGTCATCAAGGTGGAAATTAACTCAAAATTGGTATGGCCTATCTGTGAACACCTCTACCCCAGATCGGTTGGACTGTGAGGTCAAAAGATAAGTAGTCCTTGTCAAATTGTTATTTGAGTGTAAGATCGGAAGATCCTACTAGGATAACGGCTAGTTCATTGATAAGGAACCTGAAGCGATAGTTGATGGGGATTACCAAAGCAAGCTAATCACCCATAATTAGATTTGACTTATTCTATTCTTTGACCTCTTGAATTTTATTTCTTTATGTTATTTTATTTTATTATTAACAAAAATCTTAAAAACTCCTTTTATTTTTACTTTTGTATTATAATTGGTTTCAAGTACTAATTAGATCTTTTAGTGTTTAGGTTAAAATTGATCTAGCACACGCTTCTCTTGGGTACGATCCTTGGAGTATTCACCTATTCCATTGTAACTATATTATAACTACACACATATACTTGTGTATATCACCTCACTAATATATCTTTTGTTGCAGCATTCACACTTTAGACGTTAGTACGTCTTGAGGCAGTCATTGATCAAGTTATTGATCATGACACCCTAGTGCCCGTTTCCTGGCATCGAAGGTAGAATACTCAGGCTTTGGGTGGTTTCAGGAGTGTGTTATAACATTTATTGCTTTGTTGCAACACCGAAGGTAGTCTCAGAATTCTTGTACTCTGCTTCCTATGTTGCGACATCAAACTCCTTGTGTTGCCACACATTGACTAGTATTGAGTTGTAAATAATTAATTAGAATGATTTTTATTTTATTGATTTAGGAGTAGGTTTAATAGTAGATTTATATATATCTTTGTTGTTTTCCAGTTTTCTATGAAGGAATCTCTCATCAAAGAAGCATGACATTTATGAACTTTCAACGAACAAGGAGGGACACACCCACCATAAGACTACGACATTGCCATGATCAATCAGGTAACATTCTTTCCTTATTTACTTTAGATTTCCACATTAAGGAAAATGTTCTATCTAAAGTGTTAGGGGTAACATGGGAATTTTTTTATGTTTTTTCTTTTATTTTTCTTGTCAAAAGTCTACTTGAGCTTGTAGAAATACAAGTGATTGGTTAGGAGCATGTATATAGGTTGATTGTATATATTACACTGTAAGAAAGACATTAAGTAATTGAACATACCAAATGACATAGAAAATATAAAGAAATGAGCATGCTAGTATGTATGATAAATGGTTAAAATTGCAATTGCTTGATTGCTTAAATTTGTAAATATTGAGATACACAAGGATGACCTAAGGCATTGTTTGGTATAACCCAGGGCAAAAAATCTAACCTTATTCATCGATCCGTAGTACCTATTTTTGAGCCAAAAAACGCTTCTTGATGAACCTTCATACAAAACCTGAGCCAAAATATAAATTTGTACTTACCCTTTTTCTTTGGTCCCAAAAATGCATGAATTTATACGTCTAGCCATACGTATTGAAAGATAGGTAGATACATCATGGTGGTTTTTTAAAATTGAGACTTAAATAGGAAGAAGTAGAGTGATGGAGAAGAAGTAGAGTGATGGAGTAATTACAGGTCTAGCAAAAAATGTGCAAAACAAAAGAAAAATCCAAAAAAAAGTCAAAACAAGTAGAAAAGTACTTGATCAATGAAAAGTAAGTGAGAAATGGTGAAAAAGTCAAAATTGACTATAAACAAAGTCATAAAATTAGAAACCTCAATAATTAGTGCACAAAAACTTGTGAGCTGATCGAAGTTATTTTACTATGTTGTGAATTCCTACATGGAGAAATAAGGAAGGTGAAAGAAGGAGAAATAAGGCGGTGAGTGGAAAAGGGTTATTAAGGGGGGAGAATAGGGGACAATATTATGTGCCAAACTACTTTCATGCTTGAAACTATTTTGATGCACCTTTTCTTCAATTCTATACCAACCTTAAGCCTTAGAACGTTACTGTAACACCCCTAACCTGTATCCGTCATCAGAATAGGGTTATGAGACATTATCGGATAACACACCTTATTCACATACACTTAAGTTGTAACACCCCAAACCCAGCCTAGACGTTATGGCCGAATCTGTGATGTCACATTGGAGTGCTTTCCAAAACATTAATTGATGAAAAATCCATTCTTTATAAACACTTCTTTAGATTCATAACAAAAGGTTAGGAGGCCTAGTTCATTGTGAAAACTCAAGTTGTTTAGGTAAAATATTACTTAAATTAGTTTATTACTAACTTTAAAACCATGTTTGAGATGAAAGCTTTTAAAATGTGTTGTGTGATAAACGCCAAGTTATACATAGTTTTACCCCAAATACTTAGCATATTTATGGATGTTTACTACTAGATTTGTGGATTTTGGTGCTCTTAATCCGGTTATTTCATGTTTTGTACTCAGGAGAGCACCAAGAGTCAAAAGGAGCCAAAAACGAGCTACAAAGGGACAAAACGGACCAAATCGAGAAGATCACAGGGCCTAAGCCTTGCCACACGGGCATCTCACACGCCCGTGGTCTTCGGGGGTGTTGACCAAGGTTTACACAATTCACACGGCCTGGCCATTGAGCCCATACAGCCGTGGCAATTTAACGGATCGAACACGGACTGGCAATCACATCACACGGTCGTGGAACACGGGCGTGTCCCTTTTTCAAAGAGTTGTATTTTACACGGAAAAGAGTACTTAGGGAGGAAGAAAACCAATCCAATGCCTATATAAACACCCTAAGTATGACCCAGAGAGAGGGCCTCTTCTAGAACTTTTCTGGAATACAGAACCACACGCCAGGAATTACTTGAAGGAAGCCAGACGATCCATCCCAAAAGATGGAGCTACTCCAAGACTGAAGGTCTCTTTCAGAATTCCTTCAGAGGTTTTAGAGTTTTCTTCATGTTTTGTTATTTTTATACTTTTGAGATGTACTTTTATTTTATTATGAACTAAACCCCTTAGATACCTAAGGGGGATAAAACCTATGATGGATCTTGTTATTATTATATGAACTGTATGATAAATACTTGATTTGTTCTTAATTATGTGTTTTTAATGCTTGAGTTAATATTCTGGGTATTAATTCATGATTTGATGTGCTTATGCAGAGGAGGAATTGACCCTGCCTAAGAGTAGATTTGGCATAATTAAGCAGAGTTGATCTAACGCCTAGAAATAGAGTTACGAGATTTTGTCGGATTGGAGTGAAACCTAATATGGGAGTCCATAGAGTGATTTACTGCTTCTCTAGGGGTTTTAATTAAGAAAGAAATTTCGTTATTAGTCTCGAAAGGGATAATACATAGGTCAGGGAGTCTCACGGATCAAGTCAAGTGAATAAATCGTCCTGTTCAGAGTCAGATAACAACTGAAATCTAGGTGGATTCCTCCTTGGGTGTCGTCTTTATCAATTGCTTCTCTTCAAGTCTTTTTCCAAATTTTCTCTTCGCTTTAATTAAATTAGTTAATTAGTTTAGATAATTAGTTTAATAAACAAATCCTTTTATTCCTAGGCTAGATAATAAAAAGATAGTTATTACTGGTACTTTTGGTTCCCTTGGGTATGATATCCTGGTCTTGCCGTTACTATACTATTGTTCGATAGGTGCGCTTGCCTTTTCGTCGTGATAATAGTTAGTCTAGGTTTGATCTTCATTATAAATATTTATTACTTGTTACAAATCACGCGATCAAGTTTTTGGCGCCGTTGCCGGGGAACTGAAATATTAGGAACATTAAATTTTTATTACTTTAGCCATTTATTTTTCTTGCAAATTTATTTTATTTTATTATTTATTAATTTACTTTTTCTCTCTCTTCACAGGTTTTTATAGTTTATGACTAGAAGAAACCGATCAGGACCATTACTTTTTGACGAAGAAATCGATCGCACAGTTCATAGAAATCAAAGAGAAATAAGGCGTAGTTTACGATACACGGAGAACGAGCGAGAAGACAATACTCAAACCCCAACCGAATAGATGGACGAAAACCCAGGCGATCAGCTGCCTCCTACAATTGCAGCTAATCAAAATCTTGCTCCACGTACTATGTATGACTATGCTAAACCTTCTTTAATAGGAACTGAGTCTAGTATAGGTAGACCTACTATTGCTGCGAATAATTTCGAACTAAAACCTAACACAATTCAGATGATACAACAGTTTGTTCAGTTTGATGGTTTGTAGGATGAGGATCCTAACACGCACTTGGCGAATTTTCTTGAATTTTGCGATACATTCAAAATCAATGGCATTTCTGATGATGTCATTCGTCTTCGGTTATTTCCCTTTTCACTGAGAAACAAAGCCAAGCAGTGGTTGAACTCGTTACCACAAGGGTCTATCACTACTTGGGAACAAATGACTGAGAAATTTTTACTAAAATATTTTCCGCCAGCTAAAACGGCTAAATTACGTAATGATATCTCTTCTTTTGTGTAGATGGATTTAAAAATACTTTACGATGCATGAGAGAGATACAATGAATTACTGAGAAGATGCCCTCACCATGGGTTACCGCTTTGGCTGCAAGTTCAAACGTTCTACAATGGTGTGAATCCCTCGACAAGACAAATGATTGACGCAGTTGCTGGCAGAACCATCAACAATAAAACACCGAAAGATGCCTATGAATTCATAGAGGAGATGTCACTGAACAAATATCAGTGGCAAGTTATGAGGACAAAGCCAACGAAAACAGCCGGCGTTTAGAACATCGATTCAGTCACCATGCTCTCTAATCAGGTAGAACTTCTCAATAAAAAGATTGATAGTTTTCTTGGTTCTACACAGGTACACCCAGTAATGAAGTGTGACTCAAGTGGAGGAGGTGTGCATACAGAATACCAATCCTTCAATCCTACAACTGAAGAAGAACAAGTCAACTATATGGGTAAAAATAACTTTGGATTTCAAAATAACCCATACAGTAATACCTATAATGCAGGTTGGAGGAACCACCCAAATTTCTCCTAGGGTGGTCAAGGGAATCAAAAGACACAAAATCTTCAAGTTTTCAACAGCCACCTTATCAACAAGAGAAGAAACCAAACCTTGAAGAGATGCTTTCTAAATTCATCTCGATGTCAGAAACCCGTTTCCAAAATATCGAGACAGCACTTAAGAATCAACAAGCATCAATCCAAGGACTCGAAACTTAGACAGGCCAGCTGTCCAAACTAATCTCCGAATGGCTACAAGGTAGCTTACCAAGTAATACTGAACCTAATCTGAGGGAGCACCTCAATGCAATTAGCACTCCAAATAAGGACGGACTCATTTCACCCGAGCCTGAAATACAACAAAACAACGCGATGAACAAAGGATGAGAAAAGGTAAACAATAATGATCCCAAACAGGTAAGTACGAATCATGAACCTCGTCTATCATATCCTAAAGCGATGATGAAAGACAGAATAGAAGAACAATTATGTAAGTTTGTCAAACTCTTAAAGAAATTACATATTAACTTACCCTTTATTGAAGTTCTTTCGCAGATGCCCAACTCAGCAAAATTCTTAAAGGAACTTCTAAGCAATAAAAGGAAATTAGACGCTACATCGCATGTGGAACTCAATGTAGTCTGCTCAGCTATTCTAAAGAATAAGCTACCTAGCAAATTGAAAGATCCAGGGAGTTTTACAATTCCTTGCTTAATTGGTAGTTTATCTGTGAATAATGCTTTAGCTGATCTAGGGGCAAGTATAAATCTTATGCCCTATAAAATGTTTAAACAACTCAGTCTCAGTAAACCCAAATAGACTAGGATGAGCATACAATTGGCTGACAAAACAGTTAGATTTCCTAAAGGTGTTATCGAAGATGTTCTCGTTAAAATTGATAAGTTTATTTACCCAGTAGACTTTGTCGTCTTAGATATGGATGAGGATAACGAGGTACCTTTAATTTTAGGATGACCCTTTTTAGAAACTGCCAGAACCATTATAAATGTAGGCACAGGAGAGCTAAGACTTCATGCAGGTGACGACGCAGTAACACTTCAAGCACGCGACTCAGTAAAAACCTCTAAAACTCAAAATAACGCTATAAAACCTGTCGATGATAAAACTAATACTCAATCATCTTTGCAGGAACCCCCTCGAACCAAGACAACGGAGACAGTGCACTATTATCATGTAGAGAACAAAGACACCCATGAGGAACGAAGGCTTCAAATAGAGGAGCTAGATGAATGGCGAGCACACAAACTGAGAATATGTGATAAACCGAAACTACGCCAAAACAAGCCCGATACCTCTCCTAATCAACTTCAGGTTCGTAATAAAGTCTTATTGGATGCCGCAGATCCCCACATTGTCACTACCACACCAAATGAGGAAATCCCTCTTACGGTACTCAGTATTTTCCCATTCGCTACGGTTGAGGCGAGTCATCCCAAGTTCGACACTTTTAAGGTAAACAACACCTGATTAAAACCTTATTTTAAGATTGACAGCAGGAACGAGGAGTATGAACTCCTCAAACCACCATGATAAATCAATGGAGAGGTAAGTCGAGCTTAGACTATAAATAAGCGCTTCTCGGGAGGCAACCGGAGCACTAACATATTTTGATTTCTTTATTTTTAACTTCTCACACTTCGAATCAATTAACTTAGTCTTTGAATTGCAAAGTTTTTCAGCACGCACGGCCAGGCACACGGGCGTGCCTAAAGCCGTGGCCAAACAGGGGAAGAGACACGGCCGTGTTGAAGCAGGACATACTTTTCCCAAAACACGGGGTGAGATAAATCCCCCACAGCCATGCGACATGGCCGTGGGTGAACTTGATAGGAGACCACGGGTGTGGGAATGAAAAACCACGAGCGTGCCAGGGACAAGGCTCGATTCTGTTTCTTAGACATGGGCGTTAGACACGCCCATACCATTCAGCCGTGTACAATAATACATGGGCGTGCTACCATAAAACACGGGCGTGGGAGAAGCGAACAAAGCTAGGCACTACCGTGTAACATAGCCGTGTTTGACACACGCCCAAAAGACACGGGCGTGTGATAGTAGCCGGGCACGACCTAACTCACAAAATTCGAAAAACACTGGCTCACCCTCAAAGTACACGGGCGTGGCCCTAGGCCATGTGACCCTCCCCTATATAAACAAACCACTGTTCATATTCTTCCTCCTTTCAAAACCCTAGCCGAAATCTACCCTCCCCTAACCCCTAATCCCTATTCCGGCCACCATTCCCCAGAATTTCACTTCCCCAACCCCCAAACCACCCTTAAATCCACTCTCCTTGCATTAATCCCCATTTCTTCTCCTTATACCCTCTATTTTCCCACCACACGGCTTCCTCTCCACGTCACACGCCCGTGCACCGCCTTACAACAGCCTTTGGTTCACTTTTTCAACCTTATTTTTCCAATTTGTGTTGCTACATTAGTATTCTACATGCTTTGCATAGATATTGTTACTATTACAAATATGTTTTAGACAAGTTAGGAATTTGCTTTAGAATTTTCTATATTTGACTTGTTTAAGCTACTAAATAGCATATACTAATTTTAGGCCTATTTCTTAACTACTGATGTATCTTGGATTCTATCAATGCTCATGTATTTTCAGGTACATTATGTCGTCATCAAGAAAGAGGCAAGAAGGCCGTTGTCCCTTCCTCAAAGAGACGTAGGGGATAGGGTTCTTCCTCGGTACGTGCTACAGCTGAAGTTTGGCACCCATTCCTTAAATTTCTGTAAGCTTCTCAGGAGGAGCTATTTTAGATACTACGCACACGACCTATCACCACAGGTCGCTGCATCAACTGCGTTGCCATAGAACAAGTCCAGCTCGCTGATGCCATCTGCGCCCTCCTGTCCATAAACCCATGGGAACGGTTCTTCGCTATTACCGAGCCCACTTATTTAGAGCTAACTTTAGAATTATGCTCTACTTTTCATTTACAGGTGGTGATGACGAACAATGACGACCTAGGCACCATTTACTTCTGATTAGGCGGTCTAGTTTGTGCGATGAGTGTCCCAAAGTTTGGAGTTGCTTTGGGACTTTACACCGATGAGTTTATGGAGGAGGAGGACATGAATGCACTACCACGCAATATCCACATCTCCTCCTCCTTGTGCTGGAAGGCTTTGGCACCACTCTCTTCCACCTACGACCCTAGCCACTCGAAGGCCTCAACTCTCTCATTTTCCTTACGATATCTCTATGCTATATTGGCACACACCTTGACCAGAAGGAGAGAGAGCACCGGCATTGTCAACACCCATGATGCCTACTATTTATGGTGCATGGCGAATGCCCACGTGACTGACTTGGCCTACTTCATTGCTTTCGCCATTCACCACCAGACCGAGCGGCATAGGAAGGGAGTGATCTCCATCGGCCCCTACATGATGAGCCTTGCCAAACACTTCGGCCTCCTCAACACCGTGGCCCAGTCATCAGAGCTTACCCTGATAGGTCAGATGTCCCCACAGGGCATTACAACTATGTTACATAAGAGGATGATCGATCACCGACGTGGGACCGATCCTCCTTCATACCGTCTCTCGCATGCCATTGACGAGGAAGATCTTAAGGACACCCCTGATGATATTCCCCCACAGCATGAGGAGCCTTCCACCGTGTCACCTAGGGAACGACCAGTTCATGTGGCTACTCTATTAGCACATCTTTCCGATCGATTCACCTACTTCGAGCTGTATTGCACTACGCAGTTCAAAATGATTCACGACAGAGATCAGCGACGGGACCGACAGATGGACGATATGCAGGCCATGATGCAGCAGCTGTGCCAGCAGTTTCATATCGCCACTCTAGCATCACCACCTGAGGGCCCCACCGATGAGGATCATTGAATCCTCCTATTTTTTTTATTTATTCTTATTTTTATTTTATTTTATTTATTTTTATTTTTATTTTAATTTTTATTTTCATTTCAATTTTATTATTTTATTTTGAAAGACATATTTATATTAGTAAATTTTATATTTTTCCATTTTCTGGTATTTCTAACAAGTAATTCCACTACGCTCTCTTCCACACCAACTCTTAATAAGCTCTTCATGATTCTACAGACTTCTAAGTAAAGCTGCTAGGAATATTTTACGGAATGAGGAAACAAAAGGGAAATAGTACCTCACGAGTGCCATGTTCAACGACCCAATTTCTTCATCTAGCCAAAAACAATGGCAGCTACCACTTTCCTCGAACACTCTATCCTCAAAATCAAGCTCCACATCCATATAACAGCGAGTTTCACCTCCTTTCCTCTTATGATTTTCTTTATTTTGAATAATCTATCTTTGTACATTGAGGGTAATGTACATCTTAAGTGCGAGGGGGTGAACATGAAACCTAACTTTTTGCATTATTCTCAAATCCCTGAATTTGGTCTGTGCTTAAGTGTTTTCTCATAATATTTATAGAATGAATTCTGATTGATTGATAATTATTGTTGATATGTCGTGAATTAGACCAAGGGAATTATGCATGATTATTTGATTATAGGACCTTAAAGAATCGAGCATAATAAGTTGATATTTTGAGAAATAAAATTTTTAGACTATTTCACCTAAATTGAGGTATTATCTTGAAATCCTAAGTATACAGAAATGACATCAAAAACCCAAATTTTTGGTAAGATCTTTGAGCCTTTTGAGCATATAGCTTTCTTTCTTGCTCACTTCTTTTGTGGTTTGAGTGTGTCAACATTGAACTGTTATTCTAGAACTTGCTTCGATTATACATGTTGAGATCACACGTATGATTTGATATACTGAGATGATAAAGGCACTTAGGATTTAACCCATTTAATCCATAAAAAGCCTTCCCACATAATTAAACCCTTAGCGAACCCCCTTCGAGCCTACTAACTTTCTTTTATTGATTAACCCTTATCATTAACCCATTATTGTTAAAATCCTCTTACTTAATTTACCTTTTTATCGAGATTAAATTTAATATTATTACATCACCATGTTCCCATTTTTTGTTACTAAATCATGAAGTATGATTTCTGTATTGTATTGACTTGATTTGTTCTTAAAAAAAAAGTAATTCTCAGCAAGCTAAAGTTGTCATGAACTCATGTAAAATAGTTCTAGATATTTGTTTGTGGTTTAGTAATTAAGTTTTTGATAGTGGGGTAACATATTGAAATTATCTCAATTCTAGCCCCTATTCTTCAGCTTGTATCCATACCTGTAACCTAAACCCCATTACAACCATGCAAAGACCTTTTGATTAGTGTATCATATCATTTACAAGTGGTGGAGATTTGATTTTCATACAAGCCTATGGTAATAACTTTTCATGTTAGGCAATCGAGTGCTTAATCTTGAACCTTAAACATTTTGAGTGATTTGAGTGAATCTTTAGTGAGTATGTCATCTCTTGTATATTTAGGACTAAAGTTGATTATTTAGAGGAAGGGGATTACCTATGATTTTTATTATCAAAATATCTGATTTAGATTGTTTGAGGCTTTTAATGCCCCTATAGTTAAATTCTCACTGTATAATTTTCTATGGAATAGTTTGTTACATTATCAATACTGATCATGTGATTGAAAAGAATGAATTCTAGTAGTAAATGAGAGTTTTTCTTGAGGACAAGAAAATGCTTAAGTGCGGGGGTATTTGATAAACGCCATATTATACATAGTTTTACCTCAAATACTTAACATATTTATGGATGTTTACTATTAGATTTGTGGATTTTGGTGCTCTTAATCCAGTTATTTCATGTTTTATACTTAGGAGAGCACCAAGAGTCAAAAGGAACCAAAAACGACCAAAAAGGAGACAAAAAGGACCAAATCGAGAAGATCACACTGTGACAGCCCTAATTCGACCCTAGTCGGAATGTGGTTTCGACAAAACTGAGTCATAAAATTTAGTTAAAATTTTATTTGCATATCTTGTATGTGTGATAGTACTTGTACAAAAATTTGATGTTTTAATTTTATATTAGGAATGTGAATTTTGTTTGAAAGGATCTAGTTGAAAGACTTGGAAAATTATGATAGGTAAATAAGTAAGGACCAAATAGTATTAAAGTGGGAAAGTGTTGTCCTTGCATGTCAAATTAGCCAAACTAAAGCATAGTGGCCGGCCATGCTATGGGTGGAAACATGTCTCCAACATGTTATGCTAGTGATGTATGTTAAGAAAAATAAAATAATGAGCATGGTGATTAAATAATGAAAGGAAGGGTGATGAAAAAAAAAAGAATATGGTCTCATCCATACCCCCTTGTTGCCGTGAATTGAAGAAAGAAAACAAAAAAAAAGTGTTCATTCTTGAACATCCTTGGCCGAATAGAGGAAAGAAAGGAAGGGGAAAAGCTTGAGAAAATCGGCTATGGTGGTTTGCTAGACTAAGGTATGTTTGATGTTGTCCTTAAGATGCATGCATGTTTTAGTAATTGACTTGAGTTCTAAATAGCCCATGTTCAAATCTTGAATCTTGTTGGTAACATGAGCAATCGGTCATGAGAAAGTGTTCAAGAAATGGTTGTTGTTCATGTTATTTGGATGAGAAATGGTGAGTTTTGTTGTTTCATGTTAAAGTTAGGTGAATGATGATAGAGGAGTGTTTGAACTATAAAAAGAATCGGCTACCTTGTTATGAGCTAGGGCCGAATGTGAGTTTGGTTGTGTTTGAATATTACATGCTTGGTAGAATGGTGGATGAAGGTGCCGAATGTATGTTGGATTGATAGAGTCTCCAAATTAATTTTATGTGTGTATGCATGACCGAATATACGTGGTCACATGAGTAAGGAAATGAGTTATTTGATATGTGGTAAAAGTTAAGTACTAAATCGAAGGTTGCTAAATTTGCCATTTCTTTAGCCGAATATGTGTTTGATCAATGAAGGAATTGTTGAAGAATATAGGTGAACTTGGTGAGAGTATTCGGCTTAGTGTATAAATGATATAAAGATTTTAGGAAATTGTTTTGGTTAGGTGTATGTATGATTAAGTATATTCGGCAATATACTTAAAGTGGGTACATGATATTACATTATAATTATTGAGCTTAAGTATATGGATATGTGTATATGTGGTCATATAATGACATTTTGGTTTGAAAATTTAATGATATGTGATTGCCGAATGTGATAAATAAATTCATGTTATTGGGTTAAATATTGAATACTCTTATTTGTATTATTTAAGCTCAAGAACCTAAAGGAGAGGCGTCCAACAAGGGGAAATCGAAGGTCATCGAGTAGCCGACTCGGAATTATTTTACCCAACATAAAGTAAGTCATTAAGCATATAGTTGGTATTAATTCAAATGGTCATAACGTTTATGTAATGATGCTGAATGGAATGAATAAATATAAATATGCATGTACGTATGTGATGATGAAAGTGTTGAATGAAAAGAAAAGAGGTGAGATGTATTGAGTTGTTGATCTCGGCACTAAATGTGCGAGTATAAACATTTATGACCACGAGATTGGCGCTCCGTGTGCGGGTTTAAATTGTGCAGCACTAAGTGTGCGAATTGACTATGTAGCACTAAGTGTGCGAGTTTGACTATGTAGCACTAAGTGTGCGAATTGACTATGTAGCACTAAGTGTGCGAGTTTGACTATGTAGCACTAAGTGTGCGAGTTGACTATGTAGCACTAAGTGTGCGAGTTTGATTATGTAGCACTAAATGTGAGAGTTGATTATATAGCACTGAGTGTGCGGACTTAATATATATTCTTGAATCATTATGGACACTAAGTGTGCGACGCTATTGAGTCGATCACGGACAGCGGATCGGGTAAGTGTCTTGAGTTCATGGCTAATAGGTGCTATGTCTATACTTGGTGTTGAGCTTGGTAAGTTTGAACCTATGTGACAAATATACTTGAAGTCACGTACATGAAATTTACCGTAGAATGGGTGAAAGGCCGTTTAGTTGTATGTTTGTAACGAAAATAAAATGATTTATGAAAATGCCTCGAATATCCTATTGATGAGTATGTGGATTGTGAATGCATAAATTGGTATGAAATTAAACCGATAGGTCGGAGGAACTATGGTATGGTTCGGAATGGATGGAGTAATTAGCCTCGTTCCATTTTGTTTTCTCTTGTGATAATGTTATTGATGGATGGTAGTGCATAGCTTATGACTTACTGAGTTATAAACTCACTCGGTGTTTCCTTGTCACCTATTCTAGGTTTCTTGGACACATCTCTTTTTGCGTGGTCGGGCCGTCATCGAAGTCATCACACCGGATAGCAAGTTTTGGTACTTTCTTCTTAGTCAGCTTAGGAGAATATTTCGGCATGTATAGGCTATTATGTTGTGTTTGAACTTTAGTATGTAAACTTTAAGCCATGCGAAAATGGCATGAATGTTCGATTGAGTTGGATCAAGGAGTAGGCATGAAATGGACCTAGTTACTTTCGTAACAGATGCTGGCAGCAGCAGTGACATGAGATTGAAAAATCACAAAAAAAAATAGTAGGAGTGGAATTAATTGATGAATAAATTATGTATTCGAAGCTCGGTGAGTCTATTTTCATATAGAAGCAATGAAAAGATCATATGGACAGTATGTTAAGAGATATTCAGGTTCTCGTGAGACAGGGCCAGAACGGTTTCTGGATTCCCTGTTCCAAATTTGGAAATTCATTATAAATCAACCAGAGATAATTAGGAGTCATACCATATATGTATAGATTCCTCTCTGAGTCTAGTTTCTATAGAAACAAACGGCATCAGTGTTGAAACTCTGTGCAGGGAGATATCCAAGTTGTAATGCACAAAGGTCAATGTAGTCGATCCCTGTAACATGGGAGACTTTGACTAATAAACTGTACTAATTGGTCCGACCAAAAATTCTAGAAAAAAATGTGTAGATGAGCATATGAGTCTATTTTCAGGGAAAATTTACGGAACTGGATTTCGAGTTTCAGAACTCGAGATATGATTTCTTTTAGCGACTAGTATGCAGACTGGCAGCTTGTCTGGAAAATTTTTTTTAAGTGGGTTGAAGTCTGTTAACACCTCGTGTTCGACTCCGGCGACGGCCTCGGGTTCGGGGTGTTACATTTGATTGGTATCAGAGCCGGGTTTAGTCGGTTCTAGGACTACCATAGCACGTATGAGTCTAGCTATACATGCCGAATGTTAATGTTTAACTGTGTGATGACTTCTGACGGTTAAAATTTATGTTTTGATTAGTAAATGGACCCCGGTGTAGAAGGAACCTTAGCGGATGACGTTGAGAGCGTAGCGGCTGCTCCTGCACAAGGGACGCCGCCTGTTGAACCTCAGTCATCTGCGAATAATCAAGGTGAGGGGGCTAAACAAGCCTTCTTTACCATGATGAATGAGTGGGTCGCGCAATATGCCCGAACCAATCCGGCTGTCCAACAATTCCCGAATTTGAATAATCCACCCCCGGAGCCAGTAATGCCATCAGTTACTGATCCTGTGAGGCTGAGTAAGCCACCTGTAGACTTGATTAGGAAGCGCGGGGCTAAGGAGTTCAGGGCCATAGTTACTGATGATGCTGAAAGGGCCGAGTTCTGGCTTGATAACACCATTCGGGTGTTTGATGAACTGTCATGCACACCCGATGAATGTCTAAAGTGTGCTATATCCTTGTTGCGGGACTCAGCCTACTATTGGTGGAGGACCCTGATTTCCATAGTCCCAAACGAACGAGTAACTTGGGACTTCTTTCAGACGGAATTTCGAAAGAAATATATTAGTCAACGGTTCATTGATCAAAAGCGTAAGGAATTCTTGGAACTCAAGCAAGGCCGTATGACCGTATCTGAATACGAACATGAATTCGTGAGACTCAGTAGGTATGCCCGGGAGTGTGTAGCTGATGAGGTTGCTATGTGCAAAAGATTCGAAGAAGGATTGAATGAAGATTTAAAGCTACTAATGGGTATTTTGGAAATAAAAGAATTCGTAACACTAGTCGAACGAGCCTGCAAGGCGGAAGAACTTGGAAAGGAGAAGAAGAAGGCTGAATTTGAAGCTAGAGACTATCGTAAAAGATCGACGGGTAAAGCTCCGTTCTCAGCCGTAAAGAAGTTCAGGGAGGACACTAATAAGTCGAGGACGACTGCGGGAATTTCCATCAGAGCAAGACCATCGACGGACTCCCGAGCTACTTCGGTAGCTAGTGTGGGCAATAATCGTCTAGAGAAACCTGAATGTCCCCAATGTGGAAGACGACACATAGGTGAATGTTGGGGTAAGTCTATTAACAGGGCCTGTTACGGATGCGGTTCGAAGGACCACTTCATTAGAGATTGCACGGAGCTTGATGAGAAGAATAAGATTCAAGGTGCAAGACCTAGTGGAGTGACAACTAGAGGTAGACCACCGAGAATTTTAGGAGGTAGGGGTGGTAGTCAGAGAGGGGCCTCTGATACGGCTGTTCGAGCCGAGAAATGCACTCCTGCTAGAGCATATGCCATCCGCGCACGAGAGGAGGCATCCTCCCCTGACGTCATCACTGGTACCTTCACTCTCTTTGATACTAATGTGATTGCATTGTTTGACCCTGGCTCTACTCATTCATATGTATGTGAAACCTTAGCATCCAGTAAGACTCTACCTGTTGAGTCTACTGAGTTCGTAATTCGGGTGTCAAATCCCTTGGGTCGTTACGTGCTTGTCGACAAAGTGTGTAAGAGATGTCCCCTAGTAATTCGAGGTTCTTGTTTTCCGGCGGACTTGATGCTTTTGCCGTTTGATGAATTTGATGTTATTCTTGGTTTGGATTGGCTGACCGCGCATGATGCGGTTGTAAATTGCAAAAGCAAGACTATTGATTTGAGGTGCGCAAATAACGAGGTAATCCGAGTTGAGTCTACGGATTTGAAGGGGTTGCCAGCTGTAATATCAGCAATGTTGGCCCAGAAATATGTGAGAAAAGGGTGCGAAGCATACCTTGCGTATGTACTTGATGACAAAGAGTTAGAAAAGAAACCCGAATCTGTGCCGGTGGTTTGTGAATACCCGGATGTTTTTCCTGAAGAGTTACCGGGTTTGCCACCTGTTCGGGAGATAGAATTTGGTACTGAGCTTGTACCTGGAACTACGCCAATTTCGATAGCTCCGTATCGTATGGCACTAACCGAGTTAAAGGAGTTGAAAGCTCAGTTGCAAGAATTGACGGATAGAGGTTTCACTCGACCAAGTTTCTCACCTTGGGGTGCACCAGTATTGTTTGTGAAAAAAGAAGGACAGAACCATGAGGTTGTGCATTGACTATCGTCAACTGAATAAAGTGACGATAAAGAATAAGTATCCGTTACCGCGTATTGATGATTTGTTTGATCAATTAAAGGGAGCATCAGTGTTTTCAAAGATAGATTTGAGATCGGGTTATTATCAGTTGCGGATTCGAGATTCGGACGTACCCAAAACTGCTTTCAGAACGAGGTACGGTCACTACGAGTTCTTAGTGATGCCGTTTGGGCTCACTAATGCCCCTGCGGTATTTATGGATTTGATGAATCGGATCTTCAGACCATATATGGATCGGTTCGTAGTTGTGTTCATTGATGACATCTTGGTCTATTCAAGAGATGAGACTGAACATGCTGAACACCTGAGATTAGTGTTGCAAATTTTGCGGGATAAGCAGTTATATGCTAAGTTCAGTAAGTGTGAGTTCTGGTTAAGAGAGGTTAGCTTCTTGGGTCATGTGGTATCCGCATCGGGTATTCGAGTTGACCCGAACAAAATCTCAGCCATACTTAACTGGAAAACTCCGAGAAATATTACTGAGGTTCGGAGCTTTTTGGGACTCGCCGGTTATTACCGACGATTTGTCAAAGGTTTCTCGATGATAGCCACACCAATGACGAAGCTACTTCAAAAGGATGCTAAGTTCGAATGGACAGAGAAATGTCAGAAAGGCTTCGATCAACTGAAAACTCATTTGACTGAAGCACCAATTTTAGTGCAACCCGAATCAGGCAAAGAGTTTGTCATTTATAGTGACGCATCCCTACTTGGGTTGGGTTGCGTGTTGATGCAAGAAGGTCGAGTTGTGGCCTATGCGTCGAGACAATTGAAGCCACACGAGAGAAATTATCCGACCCACGACCTCGAACTAGCTGCCATCGTATTTGCTTTAAAAATATGGCGACATTATTTATTTGGTGAGAAGTGCCATGTATTTTCGGATCACAAAAGTCTCAAATATTTGATGACTCAGCGAGACTTGAATCTGCGACAAAGACGTTGGCTTGAATTGTTGAAAGATTACGAGCTTGTCATTGATTACCACCCGGGAAAGGCTAATGTGGTTGCGGACGCCTTAAGCCGGAAATTGCTGTTTGCTTTACGAGCGATGAATGTGCACTTGTCTGTTCTACCCGACAATGTGTTAGTAGCTGAATTAAAAGCCAAACCATTGTTGATTCATCAAATTCGTGAAGCCCAGAAAGTTGATGATAAATTGGTTGCAAAACGGGCTGAGTGTGTTCTGAACAAGGAATCGGAGTTTCGAATGGATGATGATGATTGTTTGAGGTTTAGAAGTCGTTTGTGTGTTCCAAGGAATTCGGAACTTATTTCGATGATTTTGAATGAGGCTCATAGTGGCCGAATGTCTATCCACCCGGGTAGTACTAAAATGTACAACGATCTGAAACGTCAGTTTTGGTGGCATGGTATGAAACGAGACATCTCTGACTTTGTTTCGAGATGCTTAATATGTCAACAAGTGAAAGCAGAACATCAAGTGCCTTCAGGATTACTTCAGCCGATCATGATACCCGAGTGGAAATGGGATCGAGTCACAATGGACTTTGTGTCCAGGCTGCCATTGTCAGCAAGTAAGAAGGATGCGATTTGGGTTGTTGTCGATCGACTGACTAAGTCGGCTCACTTTATCCCCGTGCGTACGAATTTTTCATTGGATAAACTAGCTGAATTGTACGTTTCTCAGATTGTGAGATTACATGGAGTACCTATTTCTATTGTGTCAGATAGAGACCCAAGATTTACATCGCGATTTTTGAAGAAATTGCAAGAAGCTTTGGGTACCAAGCTGCATTTTAGCACCGCTTTTCACCCCCAAATCGATGGTCAATCCGAGCGGATAATTCAGATACTCGAGGATATGTTGAGATGTTGCGTCTTAGAGTTCTGTGGTTCATGGGAAAGATAATTGCCTTTGATTGAATTTACTTATAACAATAGCTTTCAATCAAGCATTAAGATGGCACCTTACGAGGCTTTATACGGTCGCAAGTGCCGTACCCCATTATTTTGGACTAAACTTAGTGAAAGTAAAATCTTTGGGGTTGATTTGATTAAAGATGCCGAGCAGAAAGTCCGAGTAATTCGCGAAAGTTTGAAAGCCGCTTCGGATCGTCAAAAGTCGTATGCGGATTTGAAAAGAAAAGACATTGAATATCAGGTTGGAGATAAAGTATTTCTCAAAGTTTCACCCTGGAAGAAGGTGCTTAGATTTGGTCGTAAGGGCAAATTGAGTCCGAGATTCATCGGCCCGTACGAAGTATCCGAACGAGTTGGACCAGTTGCATACCGATTAATTTTGCCCCCTGAGCTTGAAAAGATTCACGACGTCTTTCATGTTTCGATGCTTCGACGCTATCGATCTGATCCATCGCACATAATTAGCCCATCAGAGGTTGAAATTCAAGCCGATATGAGTTATGAAGAAGAACCGATGCGTATCCTAGCTCGTGAAGTGAAGGAGTTGCGAAACAAAAGGGTTCCGTTAGTGAAGGTGTTATGGCTCAAACACGGGATCGAGGAAGCTACTTGGGAAACTGAGAGCTCGGTGAAAGAACGATACCCAAACCTATTTACCGGTAAGATTTTTGGGGACGAAAATTTCTTAAGTGGGGGAGAGTTGTGACAGCCCTAATTCGACCCTAGTCGGAATGTGGTTTCGGGACCACAAAACTGAGTCATAAAATTTAGTTAAAATTTTATTTGCATATCTTATATGTGTGATAGTACTTGTACAAAAATTTGATGTTTTAATTTTATATTAGGAATGTGAATTTTGTTTGAAAGGATCTAGTTGAAAGACTTGGAAAATTATGATAGGTAAATAAGTAAGGACCAAATAGTATTAAAGTGGGAAAGTGTTGTCCTTGCATGTCAAATTAGCCAAACTAAAGCATAGTGGCCGGCCATGCTATGGGTGGAAACATGTCTCCAACATGTTATGCTAGTGATGTTGTTAAGAAAAATAAAATAATGAGCATGGTGATTAAATAATGAAAGGAAGGGTGATGAAAAAAAAAAGAATATGGTCTCATCCATACCCTCTTGTTGCCCTGAATTGAAGAAAGAAAACAAAAAAAAAGTGTTCATTCTTGAACATCCTTGGCCGAATAGAGGAAAGAAAGGAAGGGGAAAAGCTTGAGAAAATCGGCTATGGTGGTTTGCTAGACTAAGGTATGTTTGATGTTGTCCTTGAGATGCATGCATGTTTTAGTAATTGACTTGAGTTCTAAATAGCCCATGTTCAAATCTTGAATCTTGTTGGTAACATGAGCAATCGGTCATGAGAAAGTGTTCAAGAAATGGTTGTTGTTCATGTTATTTGGATGAGAAATGGTGAGTTTTGTTGTTTCATGTTAAAGTTAGGTGAATGATGATAGAAGAGTGTTTGAACTATAAAAAGAATCGGCTACCTTGTTATGAGCTAGGGCCGAATGTGAGTTTGGTTGTGTTTGAATATTACATGCTTGGTAGAATGGTGGATGAAGGTGCCGAATGTATGTTGGATTGATAGAGTCTCTAAATTAATTTTATGTGTGTATGCATGACCGAATATACGTGGTCACATGAGTAAGGAAATGAGTTATTTGATATGTGGTAAAAGTTAAGTACTAAATCGAAGGTTGCTAAAATTGCCATTTCTTTAGCCGAATATGTGTTTGATCAATGAAGGAATTGTTGAAGAATATAGGTGAACTTGGTGAGAGTATTCGGCTTAGTGTATAAATGATATAAAGATTTTAGGAAATTGTTTTGGTTAGGTGTATGTATGATTAAGTATATTCGGCAATATACTTAAAGTGGGTACATGATATTACATTATAATTATTGAGCTTAAGTATATGGATATGTGTATATGTGGTCATATAATGACATTTTGGTTTGAAAATTTAATGATATGTGATTTCCGAATGTGATAAATAAATTCATGTTATTGGGTTAAATATTGAATACTCTTATTTGTATTATTTAAGCTCAAGAACCTAAAGGAGAGGCGTCCAACAAGGGGAAATCGAAGGTCATCGAGTAGCCGACTCGGAATTATTTTACCCAACATAAAGTAAGTCATTAAGCATATAGTTGGTATTAATTCAAATGGTCATAACGTTTATGTAATGATGCTGAATGGAATGAATAAATATAAATATGCATGTACGTATGTGATGATGAAAGTGTTGAATGAAAAGAAAAGAGGTGAGATGTATTGAGTTGTTGATCTCGGCACTAAATGTGCGAGTATAAACATTTATGACCACGAGATTGGCGCTACGTGTGCGGGTTTAAATTGTGCAGCACTAAGTGTGCGAGTTTGACTATGTAGCACTAAGTGTGCGAATTGACTATGTAGCACTAGGTGTGCGAGTTTGACTATGTAGCACTAAGTGTGCGAGTTGACTATGTAGCACTAAGTGTGCGAGTTTGATTATGTAGCACTAAGTGTGCGAGTTGATTATATAGCACTGAGTGTGCGGACTTAATATATATTCTTGAATCATTATGGACACTATGTGTGCGACGCTATTGAATCGATCACGGACAGCGGATCGGGTAAGTGTCTTGAGTTCATGGCTAATAGGTGCTATGTCTATACTTGGTGTTGAGCTTGGTAAGTTTGAACCTATGTGACAAATATACTTGAAGTCACGTACATGAAATTTATCGTAGAATGGGTGAAAGGCCGTTTAGTTGTATGTTTGTAACGAAAATAAAATGATTTATGAAAATGCCTCGAATATCCTATTGATGAGTATGTGGATTGTGAATGCATAAATTGGTATGAAATTAAACCGATAGGTCGGAGGAACTATGGTATGGTTCGGAATGGATGGAGTAATTAGCCTCGTTCCATTTTGTTTTCTCTTGTGATAATGTTATTGATGGATGGTAGTGCATAGCTTATGACTTACTGAGTTATAAACTCACTCGGTGTTTCCTTGTCACCTATTCTAGGTTTCTTGGACACATCTCTTTTTGCGTGGTCGGGCCGTCATCGAAGTCATCACACCGGATAGCAAGTTTTGGTACTTTCTTCTTAGTCGGCTTAGGAGAATATTTCGGCATGTATAGGCTATTATGTTGTGTTTGAACTTTAGTATGTAAACTTTAAGCCATGCGAAAATGGCATGAATGTTCGATTGAGTTGGATCAAGGAGTAGGCATGAAATGGACCTAGTTACTTTCGTAACAGATGCTGGCAGCAGCAGTGACATGAGATTGAAAAATCACAAAAAAAATAGTAGGAGTGGAATTAATTGATGAATAAATTATGTATTCGAAGCTCGGTGAGTCTATTTTCATATAGAAGCAACGAAAAGATCATATGGACAGTATGTTAAGAGATATTCAGGTTCTCGTGAGACAGGGCCAGAACGGTTTATGGATTCCCTGTTCCAACTTTGGAAATTCATTATAAATCAACCAGAGATAATTAGGAGTCATACCATATATTTATAGATTCCTCTCTGAGTCTAGTTTCTATAGAAAGAAACGGCATCAGTGTTGAAACTCTGTGCAGGGAGATATCCAAGTCGTAATGCACAAAGGTCAATGTAGTCGATCCCTGTAACATGGGAGACTTTGGCTAATAAACTGTACTAATTGGTCCGACCAAAAATTCTAGAAAAAAATGTGTAGATGGGCATATGAGTCTATTTTCAGGGAAAATTTACGGAACTGGATTTCGAGTTTCAGAACTCGAGATATGATTTTTTTTAGCGACTAGTACGCAGACTGGCAGCTTGTCTGGAAATTTTTTTTTTAAGTGGGTTGAAGTCTGTTAACACCTCGTGTTCGACTCCGGCGACGGCCTCGGGTTCGGGGTGTTACACACACGGCCTAAGCCTTGCCACACGGGCATCTCACACGCCCGTGGCCTTTGGGGGTGTTGACCAAGGTTTACACGATTCACACGGCCTGGCCATTGAGCCTACACAGCCGTGGCAATTTAATGGATCGAACACGGCCTGGCAATCACGTCACATGACCGTGGCACACGGGCGTGTCCCTTTTTCAAAGAGTTGTATTTTACACGGAAAAGAGTACTTAGGGAGGAAGAAAGCCAATCCAAAGCCTATATAAACACCCTAAGTATGACCCAGAGAGAGGGCCTCTTCCAGAACTTTTCTGGAATACAGAACCACACGCCAGGAATTACTTGAAGGAAGCCAGACGATCCATCCCAAAAGCCGAAGCTACTCCAAGACTGAAGATCTCTCTTAGAATTCCTTCAGGGATTTTAAAGTTTTCTTCATGATTTGTTATTTTTATACTTTTGAGATGTACTCTTATTTTATTATGAACTAAACCCCTTAGATACCTAAGGGGGATAAAACCTATGATGGATCTTGTTATTATTATCTGAACTGTATGATAAATACTTGATTTGTTCTTAATTATGTGTTCTTAATGCTTGAGTTAATATTCCAGGTATTAATTCATGGTTTGATGTGCTTATGCAGAGAAGGAATAGACCCTGCCTAAGAGTAGATTTGGCATAATTAAGCGGAGTTGATCGAACGCCTAAAAACAGGGTTATGAGATTTTGCCGGATTAGGGTGAAACCTAATATGAGAGTCTATAGAGTGATTTACTGCTTCCCTAGGGGTTTTAATTAAGAAACAAATTTCGATTAATTCAACTGAGGGTTAGACGTTATTAGTTTCAAAAGGGATAATAACATAGGTTAGGGAGTCTCACGGATCAATTCAAGTAAATAAATCATCCGGTTCAGAGTCAGATAACAAGTGAAATCTAGGTGGATTCCTCCTTGGGGTCGTCTTTATCAATTGCTTCTCTTCAAGTCTTTTTCAAAATTTTCTCTTCGCTTTAATTAAATTAGTTAATTAGTTTAATAAACAAATCCCTTTATTCCTAGGCTAGATAATAAAAAGATAGTTATTACCGATACTTTTTGTTCCCTTGGGTACTATATCCCGGTCTTGCCGTTACTATACTATTGTTCGATAGGTGCGCTTGCCTTTTCGTTGTGATAATAGTTAGTCTAGGTTTGATCTTCATAATAAATATTTATTACTTGTTACGAATCACGCGATCATTGTGTAAGTGTGATATTTTCAGAAAAACATTTGTTTACATTTTGATGAAAATCATCGTCCTATTACTGATAGGTAAAATAAAATAATTAGATAAATAAATCTCCCAAATTAAGTAAAAATTAAAGCGGCCTTATTACATAATAAAAACCCAATATAAAATCTTAATTATATATAAAAAAAGAAATAACTAGGTCGAATGACCACCACTGAGTCCTCCGTCACCTCGATCCGTCTAAGCTTGGGGATTTCCTGCACAGATAACAGATGGGTGAGTTTATGAAAACTCAGAATCTGTAATCCCAAAATAACGAACAATCAGAGTAAACGCAATCTGAGCCTAGGCCCGTTAGTTCCAGTTAGGGCCTTAGCCCCTTTTACAGTAACAGTATCAATCTGGGCCTGAGCCCATTTTAGTAACAGTGGCAGTCTGGGCCTTAGCCCATATCAATACAGTATGCAAACAAAGAATCCTACCCAATCCACCAGCTACACACCATCTCCGTACTAGCCCTACACACCATGTGGGGATAAAATCGACCTACCCAACCCTACACACCAAATAGTACCAATTTCAGTACTAAAACCGTATTCGTAGTAGAGCTCCCAGAAATAGGCTTATAGCCTTTCAGTACACTTTCTCCAAAATCATGTATATCACCCCATGTAATGCAACATAATATCATATGTGTATGCAGAAATGTCATGTTCAAAAACAATCATACATTATACAGGGATATTTCAGTCAATTTACCTTAAGGAGTATAATGGTTATTTCATCAGTATATGGTCTAAGTGTACTTACTGACCCAATAGTAGGTCCACAGTCGTCTCGAGCGACCCGTGCAACCTTAAAAGTTGATTAGTGCTAATGGGCCTCTATCCCATATCACGGGCCCATATGGGTCCACACTCTCGTCTAGCTCACATAGCCCAAAAAAATGGCCTCAGCTGTGTAGTTCACACAACCTAGCCCACTATTTTCCATATTTAGCGTGATTTTTCCATGTAGGGCTCACAAGCTCATTGGGCCCACACGGCCCAGTTCGACCCAACGTGGCCAGTATCATTTTGGTCCATGAGAATGCTTGTGGCCATCTCATCGCACACACGACCATGTTTGATTACACGGCCTGCTACACAGCCTGCCATACACCCGTGTGGTACCGTCAGCCTAGTTTTTGGCTTTTCGGCTTTTGCTGTTACACATCTAATGGTAGTGTTCACACACCTGTTATGGAACTGTAGACGCAACACTTCCAGGGTCGAAGCACCTACGATTCACAACAACCCTACCATTAGTCACATACGTGGTTAATCCAAAACCAAGGTATTGAGAATACTTTACCCTACTCATCGCTACTTGCCAACAAACCAAATCTAAGACCCCCTTTTGATCCAACCAATGTATTCTCTCCAAAGCTATAACCTTTACATGAAACAGTTAGCCAATCCATAAGAATCTGTAACCCAACATAAGTATGTAGAACTTAAAGTACTCACCGCGAATGAAAGGATCACCTGTAGGGGAAAGAGTAATCGACCCTACACCTTGCTTATAAAAACGAGCCCCTAGCAACCAACGGAAAAATCACAGTGTTACAAGTCAACCATTAAGGAGGAGAAGAGAATAAGTGAGAAGGGTACATTCGGCCCACAAAAAGAGAAATTGACATTTCTTGAGAAGATGACTTACCAATATTTAGCTAAGACTCAAGCCTAGAAGTTGCCCAAATTGAAAAGGGGTGTTCGACCAAAAACTATTCGGCTAAAAGAAGGAAGAATGAAAGTGGGAACAAGGTGTTCGGCTTTGAAGAACAAAGGACCTTAGGTTCAGCCAACATAGTAGAAGAGTAAAGAAAGTCGAAGGGAAGAGGAGGAAATAATCGGCCAAGAAATCAAGAACAAAAACCCAAAAGTTGAGAAAGAGAGGAAGATGAGACAATTGATCAATAAGCACTGTCGTAAAGAGCCAAAACGGAATAGGCAAGTGCCCGAATGGTTAAAATGAGAAGTACCCCCTAGACCCCTAGCAGAAAAGGCTACTCGGTACTTGTGAAAAATTCTCTAAAACGCAAAAAGGGAAAACGAGATTACAAAACTGACCAAAATGAGAAGTATGACCCTAGGCCAAATTCTTGAGTGCCTAGAGTCCCCATTCGGCACTAACTCCCCCCCAAACTTCAAAATCACCTGATCTATCTTTAACTCCCTCCTACAATCTCTCCAAGACCAATTCAAACTCCCCTCCCCTCATCAGAGTTTCAGTCAAACACTACTGCCCCCCAAGGAAAGAAATAAAGTAATCTCCTTTGCACAATCTAGGATTCGAATCCCAGGCTCCTTGCACACACCACACGCCACTTACCACTGGGCTAGCATGCTCACCTTGTTATGTTTTTAACAAGTTCTACATATAACCATGCTGACCAAAGGTAGGGGTTTTAACCTTAAAAAGCCAAAATTTTGCTCAAGCCAAGGCTGGAACCCAAGACTTCCCAGATATTCCCAGAGCACTAAACCACTCAGGCAAACACACATTCATGCCGCAACATACAAAAACAATTTAACAGGCATTTTTGGGATTTGGGGCATTACAATTCTATCTTCTTTAAAGAAAATACATTCACCTGGTCAGAATAGGTAAGGGTACTATTGTCGCATCGCCTCCTTGGGTTCCTACGTAGCCTCCTTAGAACTGTGGTTCTGCCATAGGAATTTCACTAATGGGATTGATTTCTTCCTCAAGACTTTTATCTCACGATCCAAAACCTGGACTAGTTCCTCCTCGAAAATCAGATCAAGTCTAACTTCAATCTCCTCCACCAGCACAACATGTGTAGTATCAGAGCGGTATCGTCTCAGCATAGCGGCGTGGAACACATCATGAATCCGCTCTAATTCAAAAGGTAACTCTAACTGGTAGGCAACTGGTCCCACTCGTCTCAAAATGCGATAAGGTCCAATAAAGCTTGGGTTCAACTTGCCCTTACGCCTAAATCTCCCATAGAATACTCAATTTCCTTATGATTTAGATATGCATATGACTTCTGTTTATCAGATGCCACCTTCAGTCAATCCCGAATTAGTCTGACCTTATCCTCGGTATCAGATACTAACTCCGGACCTAGAGCATGCCGCTTACCCAACTCAGTCCAACATGACGGAGTGCGACACCTACGACCATAAAGTGTTTTGTAAGGTGCCATTTGTATGCTAGACCAGTAGCTATTGTTCTAAGCAAACTCTGCTAACGGCAAGTAATCCTCCCAACTACCCCGGAAGTCAATTACACAACTCCTTAACATGTCTTCTAGTATCTGAATCACCCTCTCCGACTGATCATCTATCTGAGGATGGAACGTAGTACTGAAGTCCAACTGTGTCCCTAGAGCTTCATGTAACTTCCTCCAGAACCGAGATGTGAAGCGAGGATCTCTGTCAGATATGATGGAAACTGGTACCCCATGCAGTCTCACTATCTCAGATACATATAGCTTAGCCAATTTCTGCAATGAATAATCTATGCGAACTGGTATGAAATGAACAGTTTTGGTCAATTGATCCATGATAACCCACACTGAATCTTTCTTAGAAGGCGTTAGGGGTAGCCTACTCACAAAGTCCATAGTTACTCTTTCCTACTTCCACAGCGGAATTTTAACTGGCTGAATTAACTCAGAAGGTAACTGATGCTCCGCTTTAACCTGTTGACAAGTCAGACACTTCCCCACAAAGTTGGTAATCTCACGCTTAAAACCTGGTCACAAATATATCTCACGAAGATCTTTCTACATCTTATTTTCACCTGGGTGCATAGCATAGGGGCTACTATGTGTCTCTCGCAGTAAAGTCTGCCTCAATCAGTATCCTTAGGTACACAAATTCTGCCTCGGAAACAAAGTAGCTCTTCACTGTTCAGTCCAAAATCTATCGTATAACCACTTTCAATCTGATGGAACTGAAGACCCAATGACTCATGTTCCAACTACTTACTCTTGATCTGTTCAATCCACACTAGTTTAACTTGGAGCTCAGCCAACAAGCTACCATCATCAAATAAGCTAAGACGAGCAAACATTGCTCTCAGATCAGTCATAGCCTTACGGCTCTGTGAGTTAGCCACCACATTGGCCTTACCAGGATGGTATTCAATCGAACAGTCATAATCCTTAAGAAGCTCAATCCATCTACACTGCCTAAGATTTAACTCCTTCTGAGTGAGGAGATACTTGAGGCTCTTGTAATCCATGTAAATGATACAATTCTCACTGTACAAGTAATGCCTCCAAATTTTCAATGCGAATACCACTGCGGCCAACTCCAAGTCATGTGTTGGGTAATTCACCTCATGAGTCTTAAGCTAGAAAGACGCATAAGCTACAACCTTACCCTCCTGCATCAACGCACAACCCAAACTAACATGTGATGCATCGCTGTAAACAGTAATTTTTTTTCTAAACTCTGGTTGAATCAAGACAGGGGCCTCGGTCAGAACTTTCTTGAGCTTCGCAAAGCTCTCTTGTTGCTCTTCTGTCCAGTTAAAAGGTATGCCTTTACGAAGCAGCTTAGCTAAAGGCATGGTAATTAGTGAGAACCCCTCTACAAATCTCCGATAGTACCTAGCCCGACCTAGAAAACTGCGAATTTTTGACACAATCTTAAGCTGCTTCCAAGCTAAAACAACCTCAATTTTCTGAGGGTCAACCCTAATCCCCTCAGCAGATACCACATGACCAAGAAACATTATCTCACGTAACCAGAATTCACACTTGCTGAAATTGGGATACAATTGTTTCTCCTTCAAAGTTTGTAGAACCAGTCGCAGATGTTCATCATGTTTGTTCTCAATCCTTGAACACACCAGTATATCATCGATAAATACTACCACAAACCGACCCCGATAGGGTTGAAACACTTTGTTCATCAGATCCGTAAAGGCTGTCAGTGCATTTTTTAGTCCCAATGGCATAACCAAGAACTCGTAACGGCCATAACGAGTCCTAAACATCATCTTGTGCACATCGGCCTCTTTAACTTTCAATTGGTGATACCTCAACCGGAGATCTATCTTAGAAAAAGTTGATGCCCCATACAGTTGGTCGAACAGATCATCAATCCTCGATAGAGGGTATTTTTTCTTAATTGGTCAGCTTGTTCAGTTGTCTGTAGTCGATGCACATACACATGGATCAATCCTTCTTTTTCACAAATAAGACTGGTGCTCTCGGTCAAATAAACCCACGGTCTAGTAGCTCTTAAGTTTGAGCCTTAAGCTCTACAAGCTCTTTTAGTGCCATTCTATAAGGGGCGATGGACACTGGAGCTGTACCAGGAAGGAGCTCAATCCCGAACTCCACGTCAGGTTCTGGAGGTAACCCCAGTAACTCTTTCGAAAAGACGTCTGAAAATTCCTTAACAGTCCTGATATCCTTTACTGAAGAGTCTTTAACATCTGAAACACTAACGTAGGCCAAGAACGCCTCACAACCCTTGTGAACCAACTTCTCGGCCCTAAGTGCAGAAATTACATTACTTAAATAGTTTCATAGTTCCCCAATTGCCACTATCTCCTCATCAGCTTCAGTCCTCAGCACAACTCGCTTAGTGGCACAATCCAAGCTTACCTGATTTTTAACTAACCAATCCATGCCCAATATTAGGTCGAATTCTCTGAAAGGCAGCTCCATAAGATCGGCCAGAAAGATAACTCCTTGTATCTCCGAAGGAACATCTTTAAATACCCTATCTATCCGAACGGACTGCCCCAACGGACTTAAAATAGTAATATCACTCATAGTGTTCTCAGCCATAATACTCAACATCCTAGACACAGAGCATGCTATATACGAATGTGTAGACCCAACATCAATCAATGCAGTATAAGGTATATTATGGATAGAGAACGTACCAGTAATAACATCTGGAGCGTCTGCATAAGCATAAACTAGTGTCGGCTGCCTCACCTCAGTATGACTAGCACCTCTGTCCGGTGCTCCACGACCACAACCCACACTATTTCCACCCCTGGCCTGACCTCAACCTCTCGATGGTTGCTGACCACCTCGTTGAACATTACCAAAACAAGTAGCTTGCACCTGCTCGGGCCTCCGTGGACAATCCTTGACACAGTGCTCCACTGATCCACATCTCAGACATGCACCATCCTTTTCCAACATTGGCCCTGATGGCGTTTCCCACAATCAGCACAAAACTATGGTTCAGAAGTAGCAGCAACAATAGGGGTCCTAACTCTGACTGGCCCATAAGGTCTGGGCCTTTTCTTAAACCTTTGAAAAGAATTTGAGGGCTCAGCATCCCTCTTACCTTTGCATTTGTCTCTGTTCTGGCACTCAACCCCCGTCACATCCTCGGTGATTTTTCCTTGTCAACCAGTGCTGCAAAATCTTGCTCCCTCTGAAGAGCTATCAGAACCCTTAGACTATCTCTCAGGCCATCTTCAAACCGAACACACCACTCGTATTCTGTTGCCACCATCCCACGAGCATAGGGGCTCAGCCGCAAGAATTCAGCCTCATATTCAGCCACTATTCTATCTCCTTGAGTTAAGTTCAGAAATTCCCAGGTCAATCGATCAGCTTGAGTGCCCACTTTGACAGTAAGCCACCATTGGTAAGCTTCATCTCTCAACAAAGATACTGGACCTTTTAGCTTCTGAACAGGGGTGCAGTCAAAGTCATCCATGATCCTTTCTGTGGCCTCTATCCAGTATTCAGCCACATTAGGGGCAACTCAGCGATACCCCTGAATATCTCCACCCCATTAGTCCTGAGTCGTTCCGTAACCGACCCACGGCCTACAGTACCAATACTAGGCCCAATGACCCCTTCCAGAATCCTTAACATTACTTGGAACAGTGCGTCGTCTCCAGCCACTCGATTTTGAGACCCTATCTCAGCCATAGGTAAAGATGGTGCCTCTCTAACTTCCTCATTAGGCTGGTGTCTAGAAGACGAAGACCAGGTCCTAGCACCTCCACGGCTTCTGCCGTGGCCTCTACCATGAGTACCTCTAGTGTTCATTATCCAATCGCGCTTTTGTCTCTATTAAAAGTTTTATGCCAGTTAGTTTATTGTTCCAGTTGTTTATTAAAGATATCTTATGAACAATATTATCTCAAAGTTTGTTTTTCGTAGTTCGCAGTCTTCCTACGGTTCATAGTTTACTCTAACTAAAGAGTTTCAGCATAATTTTACTACCTAATGTAGTTTCAGTAATAACATTTCAATATTACTCTTTCAGAAGCAATAATTAGAAGGCGTACAGGATCGGCGCAGAGACTCGGTGTACTACTTGTTCAGTAAAACATAAACCCAAATAATCTCTTTAAACCATTTTAAAACAAAATTGTTGAATTTTTCACGTTTTTGAAAAAACCCAAATCCACAGCCTAGTTTTGCAACCTAGCTTTGATACCACTAAATGCAACTCCCCAAACCCAGCCTAGACATTATGGTCGAATCTGTGGTGTCACATTAGAGTGTTTTCCAAAATTTTAATTAATGAAAAATCCATTTTTTATAAACACTTCTTTAGATTCATAACAAAAGGTTATGAGACCTAGTTTATTGTGAAAACTGAAGTTGTTTAGGTAAAATATTACTTAAACCAGTTTATTACTAACTTTAAAACTGTGTTCGTTACGGAAGCTTTTAAAACGTGTTGTGTGAGCGTGATGATTTTAGAAAAAACATTTGTTTATATTTTCATGAAAATCAGCATCCTATTACTAACAGGTAAAATAAAATAATTAGATAAATAAATCTCCCAAATTAAGTAAAAATTAAAGCGGCCTTATTGCATAATAAAAACCCAATATAAAATCTTAATTATAAAAAAAAAGAAATAACTAGGTCGAGTGGCCACCATTGAGTCCTTCATCGCCTCGATCTGTCTAAGCTTGGAGATTTCCTGCACAAATAACAGATGGGTGTGTTCACGAAAACTCAGTGCGTCAAAACCCAAAATAACGAACAATTAGAGTAAATGCAATCTATGCCTAGGCCTGTTAGTTCCAGTTAGGGCCTTAGCCCCTTTTTCAATAATAATATCAGTCCGGGCCTGAGCCCATTTCAGTAACAGAATCAATTTGGGCCTTAGCCCATATCAGTACAGTATGCAAACAAAGAATCCTACCCAATCGGTACTAAATAGTATTTGCAGCAGAGCTTCCAGTAATAGGCTTATAGCCTTTCAGTACACTTCCTTCAAAATCATCTATCCCACCTTATGTAATGCAACATAATATCATACATGTATGCAGAAATGTCATGCTCAAAAACAATCATACATAATACAGGGGTATTTTAGTAAATTTACCTCAAGGGGAATAATGGTCATTTCATCAGTATGGGGTCTAAGTGTACTTACTGACCCAACAGTAAGTCCACAGTCATCTCGATCGAGCCGTGCAACCTTAACAGTCGATCAGTGCTAATTGGCCTATAGCCCATATTACGAGCCCATACAGGCCCACACTATCGTGTGGCCCATATAGCCCAAAAAAATGGCCTCAGTCGTGTACTTCACACAACCTGGCCCACAATTTGTCATATTTAGTGTGATTGTTTTGTGTGGGGCCCACAAGCCCATTGGGCCCACACAGCCCAATTCGGCCTAACGTGGCCCAGTATCATTTAGGTCTATGAGAATGCTCGTGGCCATCTCATCGCCCACGCGGCCATGTTGTATTACACGGCTTGCCACACGGGCGGCCACACGCCCTTGTGGTACCGTCATCCCACTTTTTGACTTTTTGACTTTTGCTGTTACACATCTAATGGTAGTGTTCACACAACTGTTATGGAACTGTAAACGCAACACTTTCGAGGTCGAAGCACTTACGATTTACAACAACCCTACCACATACGTGGTTAATCCAAAACAAGGGTATTGAGATACTTTACCCTACTCATCGCTACTTACGAACCAACTAAACGCAAGACCCCTTTTTTATCCAACCAACGTATTCTCTCCAAAGCTATAACCTTGACATGAAACAGTTAACCAATCCATAAGAATCTGTAACCCAACATAAGTATGTAGAAGTTAAAGTACTCACTGCGAATGAAAGGATCACTTGTAAGGGAAAGAGTAATTGACCCTACACTTTACTTATAAAAACGAGCCCCTAGCAACCAACGAAAAAATCACAGTTTTACAAGTTAACTATTAAGGAGGAGAAGAGAATGAGTAAGAAGGGTACATTTGGCCCACAAAAAGAGAAATCGACATTTCCTGAGAAGATGACTTACGAATATTTAGCCAAGACTCAAGCCTAGAAGTCTCCTAAATTGAAAAGGGGTGTTCGATCGAAAACTATTCGGCCAAGAGAAGAAAGAATGAAGGTGGAAACAAGGTGTTCGGCTTTGAAGAACAAAGGACCTTAGGTTCGGCCAAAATAGTAGAACAGGAAAGAAAGTCGAAGGGAAGAGGAGGAAATAATCGGCCAAGGAATCAAGAACAAAATCCCGAAAGCTGAGAATGAGAGGAAGATGAGACAGTTGATCAATAAGCACTGTCGTGAAGAGCCAAAACGAAATAGGCAAGTGCCCAAATGGTCAAAAAAAGAAGCACCCCTAAGACCCCTAATAGAAAACGGCTACTCAGTATTTGTGAAAAAGAATCCAAAATGCAAAAAGGGAAAAAGAGAGTACAAAACTGACCAAAATGAGAAGTATGACCCCTAGGCCGAATTCTTGAGTGCCTAGAGTCCCCATTCGGCACCAACTCCCCTAACTTCAAAATCCCCTGATTCTCTCCTTAACTCTCTCCTACAATCTCTCCAAGACCGATTCAAACTTCCCTCCCCTCATTAGAGTTTCGGTCAAACACTACTACCTCCCAAGGCAAGCAATAAAAATAATCTCCCCTTAAACAATCTGGGATTCGAACCCTAGGCTCCTTGCACACACCACATGCCACTTACCACTAGGCTAGCATGCTCACTTTGTCATGTTTTTAACAAGTTCTGCATATAACCATGCTGACCAAGGGTAAGGGTTTTAACCTTAAAAAGCCAAAATTGTGCTCAAGCCAAGGCTTGAACCCATGACTTCCCAGATACTCCCAAAGCACTAAACCACTAAGGCAAACACACATTCACGCCGTAACATACAAAAACAATTTAATAGGGGTTTTGGGGATTTGGGGCATTACATAAGTATTCATAACCAAAATTCATTCAAAACCTTCACAATCTCCCTTATAAAGATCTACAAGACCATAAAACATGCTTAGAAGTGGTTCGAGACTAAACTAATAACATTAAAAAACTTTGGGAAACATAGAAAATTTTCAAAACCATAAGGGTCACACGCCCGTGTGATCAGGCCGTGTGCCTCACAGGACTACCAAACACACCCGTACCACAAGCCGTGTGAAAACAGGGCATATATACTGACTTGCACCACATGGCCGAGGACACGCCTGTGTGCTAGGTAGTGTCAAATCTAAGGGGATTATTGACTTGGGTCACACGGCCAACCACACGCCCGTGTGCCAGCCCGTGCGTCACACACGACTAATAGACACGCCTGTGTGTCTAGGCCGTGTCAAAACTGTAGAGTATACTAACTTTAAATCGTTGGGTACCCCAGGGGACACACGGTTATGTAACATAACCGTGTGACGCACACTGCTGAGACACATGCTCGTGTCTCTGCCCGTGTGGACAAAAATAGGCCATTTGCAAAGCCAATTTGCCACCCTAAAATCAAGCACACGAAACAACCAACTTGGGAACATTTCCTTACACTTTATTCAACCAAAATATACTAATTCACATTCATAACATATCATTTATCATCAACCATTAAAACTACTCAATTTCACATTCAAAACCTACCGATTTGACCATTTCTCACTAAGCCATATATGAACACATTATGGACATCCAATTTCATCTCAATCATAACCAAAATAAGTTATTCATCTCAAGCCATATCACATGGCAGGATTCATTAAACAAAACATAACATATATCATAACATCACTAGCCTATTCATGCCATACATTAATATTTACAACTTTAAAAATACCAAAATATCGTTCGATAGTGTGACTACGATCCTTGATGATCTTCGAGCTCATAGTAGATTCGTTAGTCTATAAAAAATGAAAAATACACACAAAGTAAGCTTTCTAAAGCTTAGTAAGCCATATGCAATTAAACTTAACACATAAGATAAACTTAAACCAATTCAATCCTAGTAAGATCATACAAATCACAATTTCATTTCATAAATTACATCTAGCTCACTTGTTCATAGTTCACTTGCATATAATCACATTTCATTCTCTTATAATTCATATGTCTTCATTTATAACATACTCACATTTCATTATTGAATAACATGTACATTTCATATGTACCTGAATCGGATACTCATTCACATTTTTATTCCATTCTCGATATCGCCCGTTGAACCATTTGGAATTGACAAGGATACTGGGATAGCTCGGAAAGCTCGTACAATGCCAACGTCCCAGACGTTGATAGTCTTATATGTAATCAAATATCGATGCCACTGTCTCAGACATGGTCTTACATGAAATCATATATGATACCGATGTCCCAGACATGGTCTTACACGTAAATCTCAAGTCGATGCCAACGTCCCAAACGTGGTCTTACACAATATCACACCTCAAAATCCTATGTCATGACATATGTATCATATATTATTCTTATGCTTCGTACGGGGCCTTAAGATGTTGTAACTTTGTCGATACTTTCTCGAATTCAATTATTCAACTCTCATAGCAGTTCAATACATTTCCACAACAGTCAAATATATATATTTAATTGAAATACGTTTATTTACAAATGAACTTACCTCGGAAATGTGAACAGCTAAATGAGTCGGTTATTCTACAACCTTCAACTTTCCCCGATCTAATTCCGATTTCTTTTGTTCTTGATATATATAAATTTAGATTTCACTAATTTAATCACACATTTATTCATTTAAATATACAAACACATAATTAGGGAATTTTACACTTTAGCCCCTAAAATTTCACATTTTGACATTTTAGTCCCTATTTCATAAAATCACAAAATACACATAATTTCACATTTCTCATGCTTAGCCAAATTTTCATATGGTCTCTAGCAGCCCATAACTTTCACTTATTTCACATTTTAACCCTTCAATTTCTCATTTTTACAAATTAGCCCATAATAATCAAATTCATCAAAAATCCCAATACAAAACATATTAACCCAACTCATATCTTTCATTTTTCATCAATTAACAACAAAAAACTCATGGATTCATCCATGGAATATCTCAAAATTATTAACACTTTTTAAAATTAAGACATGGGCTAGCTAGAACACGAAGCAACGATCACAAAAATGTAAAATCATTAAAAATTGAGCTCAATACATACCTTAATCAAGCCAATTAGGTGCCGAATGCTTCAACTCTCTAAACCTTATTCTTTTTCCTCTTATTTCGGTTGATGGATGAAGAAAAATGATGAATTTAATTTTTTATTTTATTTAATAAACATTAACACATCAATTACTATTTTACCCTTTGCTTAATAACTTATAATTCATCCATTTTAAGGTCCTTTATGAGCAATCCCACTATCCATGGTCCAATTACATAATAAGGACCTCACATTTCACGAAGCATAGCATTTAAGCACTTTTAACAAATACCTAACCACTTTTACATTTTACGCAATTAAGTCCTTTTATAAAATCGAGCACAGAAACGATAAAATTTTCACACAAAATTTTCACACATTACATATCATGTTGTAAACATAGAAAGTAATATTAAACTATTTTTCTAACTCAAATTTTTAGCCCCGAAACAACTGTTCTGACTAGGGTCTAAACTAGGCTACTACAACTCTCCCCTTTAGGGATTTTCGTCCTTGAAAATCTTACCGGTGAATAGATTTGGATATTGCTTTCTTATAGTATCTTCATGTTCCCACGTAGCTTTTTCAACCCCATGTCGATGCCATAAGATTTTCACTAAACAAATTTTCTTATTTCTCAATTCTTTAACCTCGTGATCTAAAATCCAGATCGGTTCTTCTTCGTATGTCATATCGGATCGAAGCTCAATCTCAGAAGGGGAAATTACATGCGATGGGTCGGATCGATATCATTGAAGCATCGAAACATGGAATACATTATTGATCTTTTCTAACCCAGGTGGTAACAAGAGTCTGTAAGCAACCGGCTCGATACGCACAAAAATCTCATACGGACCAATAAATCTCGGACTCAATTTGCCTTTATGGCCGAATCAAAGTATTTTCTTCCACAGTGAGACTTTCAAGAACACTTTGTCCCTAATCTGAAACTCAACATTTTTCGTTTCAAGTCTGCATATTATTTCTAACGATCTGACGCTGCTTTTAGACTATCACGAATCACTTTCACTTTCTGTTCAGTCTCTTTGATCAAATCGACCCCGTGTATCTTATTCTCACTGAGCTAAGTCCAATATAAAGGTGTTCGACATTTGCAACTGTACAAAGCCCCATAAGAAGCCATTTTGATACTCGATTGAAAACTATTATTATACACGAATTCAATCAGTGCCAAGTATCGTTCCTACGTACCTTCAAACTCAAGAATACAACATCTCAACATATCCTCGAGTATCTAAATAACCCACTTGGATTGACCATCTGTCTATGGGTGGAAAGAGTGCTAAAGTGTAGTTTCGTACCTAATGCATCTTACAATTTCTTCCAAAACTGCGATGTGAACCTCAAATCTCTATTTGAAATAATAGAAATAGGTACTCCGTGCAATCTCACAATCAACGAAATATACAACTCAGCAAGCTTATCAAGTGAATAATCTGTGCAAACCGAAATGAAATGAGCCGATTTAGTCAGTCAATCAACAACCACCCGTATCGCATCTTTCTTACTCGGTGACAGAGGCAAACTCAAAATAAAATCCATCGTGATTCTGCCCCATTTCCACTTGGGAATCATAATCGGCTGAAGCAACCCAGATAGTACTTGATGCTTAGCTTTGACTTGTTGACAAATTAAACATTTTGAAGCAAATTCAGAGATGTCATGCTTTATACCAAGCCACCAATAAAGTTGTTTCAGATCGTTATAGATTTTCATACTTCCCGGATGAATAGATAACCGACTGTTATGTGCTTCATTCAAAATCATCCAAAGCAACTCTGTGTTTCTCGGAACACATATTTGACCTCGGAATCTTAAACAATCATCAGCATCAATCCAAAATACTGAATCAGTATTCAAATCACATTGAGCCCGTTTTGCTAACAATTCATTATCAACTTTCTGAGCTTCATAAATCTACTATATAAATAACGGTCTTGCTTTCAAATCTGCTACAACAAAACTGTCATTAGATAGAACTAATTGAGTATTCATCACACGTAAAGCAAACAAAGATTTACGGCTCAAAGCATCAACAACAACATTGGCTTTTCCCGAATGGTAGTTAATCACTAGCTCGTAATCCTTTAACAACTCTAACCATCTTCGCTGTTGTAGATTCAGATCTTTCTGAGTCATCAAATATTTTAAGCTTTTATGATCGGAATAAATGTGACATTTCTTACCGAACAGATAGTGGCGCCAAATCTTCAAAGCGAATGATCGTGTGTCAGATAATTCTTTTCATGTGGCTTTAACTGTCTTAAAGCATAGGCTATAACTTTGCCTTCTTGCATCAGAACACAACCCAGGCCATTCAACGAAGCATTACTATAAATCACAAATTCTCTACCCGATTCTGGTTGTACTAATACTAGAGCTTCAGTCAATAGGGTTTTTAACTGATCAAAGCTTTTCTGACACTTTTCAGACCATTCAAACTTGACATCTTTTTGTAAAAATCTTGTCAACAGGGTAGCAATCATTGAAAGTATTTTACAAATTGTCTGTAATAACCTTCAAGTCCTAGAAAACTATAGAATTCAGACACATTTCTCGGAGGCTTCCAATCTAAGATAGATAAAATTTTGCTCAGATCAACACGTATACTAGATGCTGACACAATATGCCCGAGTAAACCAACTTCACGTAACCAGAATTCACATTTACTGAACTTAGCAAATAACTACTTATCACGCAGAGTCCGTAGCACTACTCTTAGATGTTCAGCATGTTCGGATTCATCACGGGAATAGATGAAAATGTCATTTATAAACACAACTACAAATCGATCCAAATATAGTCTGAAGATCCGATTCATTAGATCCATAAAAAGTAGCAAGTGTATTAGTTAGTTAGAAAGGCATAACCAAAAACTCATAATGTTCATACCTCGTTCGGAAAGCAGTTTTCAGCACATCAGAATCTTTCACTCCCAGCTGATAGTAACACGATCTCAAATCAATCTTTGAAAATGCTATAGCCCCTTTCAACTAATCAAACTGATCATCAATACGTGGCAGAGGATATTTATTCTTTATGGTCATTTTATTGAGCTATCGATAATCAATGTACATTCTCAAAGTTCCGTCTTTCTTTTTCACAAACAAAACTGGTGCACCCTAGGGAGATAAACTTGGTCGTGTGAAACTTATATTTGTCAATTCTTCCAACTGAGCTTTCAATTTTTTTAATTCAGTCAGTGCCATTGTGTACAGAGTTATTTATATCGGAGTCGTCCCCGACACTAACTCAATACCAAACTCTACGTCTCAGATCAGCAGCAAACTCAATAATTCTTCAGAAAAGACATCCGAATACTCACACACCACTTGTACTAATTTAATCTTCTTTTTGGACACTTTAGTATCGAGCACATAAGTAAAGTAAGCTTCACAACACTTTTTCACACATTTTTGAGCTAATATTGAAGATATCACTGCCGGTAAACCATTCAGATCATTAGACTCAATCTGAATAATCTCATCATTTTGGCATCACAAATCAATAGTCTTTTGTTTACAATTCACAACTACATCATGTAATGTTAACCAATCCATACCCAAAATTATATCAATTTCGTCAAATGGCAACAACATCAAATCGGCCCAAAAGCAGGAATCTCTAATCATCAACAGACAATTCTTGCATACTTTATCAACCAAGACACATCTGCCTAAGGGGTTCGATACTCTAATCACAAATTTAGTAGATTCTACAGGCAAAGTCTTAGTGGATACTAAGTTCATACATATATACGAATGTGTCGATCCTGGATCTAACAATGCAATCAGAGAAGTATCATAAAAAGTAAATATACCAGTAATAACATCTGGAGACGAAGCTTTCTCACGAGCTCGAATGGCATAAGCTCTGGCAGGTGCGTGAGCCTGAGATCTAATAGTTGTTTCTTTAGTTCTTCTTTGGCTGCCACTCACATTACCCATGTTTCTGGGTGGTCTACCTCTAGCTACAGTTTTACTCGGCCTTATATTATGCATTGTATCTTGTTCGGCCAACTCAGGATATTCACGGATGAAATGATCTAATGTTCCCACATTTGAAATAGGCTCGATCATTAAATCTACAATTGTCGGGATGTCGTTTATCGCAATGCTTGTACTCAGGTTAATTTGGTCTGACGTTACCTGTAACATCCCGAAATAGGGCCTAAACAAAATAGTGGTTGTGAAACCACAAATTTGAGTTAGAAAATTTTATTACAATTAATTTTATGATTTACCAAGTGATTAGATGCATTTGTTAGAATACCAATAAGAAATTTCAGTGATTGCATGTTCGATTTGCATATTAGGGCTTAATTGCAAAAGTTGATAAATATGAGTTCTAAATGCTAAGGGATTAAATTGAAATTGAGGTCCTTAAATGGTAATTAGACCATTATATTTTCATGGAAAAAAATGGATATACATAGGTAGAAATAACTACAAATTTTAATGAAGGGCATTTTAGTAAAGTGTCAAACAAAATAATTAAAAAGGGAAAAAGATGGAAAAAATGTGTAAATCTTGTTCCTTAGGCTGAATGGCAAGGGTTCTCCTTAGCTAGGGTTTGTTTCAAGCTTCCAAGCTCCATAGTAAGTGATTCCAAGCCCCGTTTTTAATGTTCTTTACGTTTTTGGAGTCCCAATAACTTGATTAAGCTTATTCTAGCAATAGTTTAACCTAGGGTTTATATTTGGAAAAATACCCATAGGTGAAATGTGTTTATTTTGATGTTTTATGGTAGAATATGAAGCTAGAACTTGTGTTAAACAACTTTTGCTAAGCAATTTTACGTGAAAACGAGTAAAACGATATAATCGGTAAAAATACCTAATGTACATAAGTACATGTTAGAGTGAGAATTTGATGTTTCCATAGAAGGAAAAAATGATTAGCATGTCATAAAACATAAGAAAATAGGATGAAGTTTAATTTCCGAGCCTTGGGGAAAAGTGTAAAAATGTAAAAGTTTAGGGGCAAAAGTGTAATTTTGCCAAAGTTTGAGTCAAGGACTGTTTTAATAAATCTGAGTATTAAATAAGCTAAATTTGTTATTATAGATCAGGAAGAATGAAATCTAGAGTTAGACCGGGGAAAGAAAAAGATAGTGGACTAAATCGATATAGTTGATCGTATTTTGTTTCGAGGTAAGTTTGTGGTAAATAAATGCAATATTCTATTATTTTATATTAATGTTGTCAATTTCCAGCATGTGTATATTTATTTTTTGAAATTATTCAAAGAAGACTCAAGCATGAATTGACGGAGAAATAATTTCAGAAAGTCCCGGTTGAACCTTAGGAATGTGTAGGATACAAATGTCATGACATTAGGGTTTAAGGATACCATGTAAGACCATGCCAAGGCATGGCAATCGGTACGATTTCTAAGGAAAGGATACCATGTAGGACCATGTCAAGACATGGCATTGATAAGTTACTATAAGGCAAAGGTCCCATGTAAGACCATGCCAAGGCATGGCATTGGTGAGTTCATAAGGCAAGGATACCATGTAAGGCCATGTCGAGACATGGCAATGGTAAGTTTCAAAAGGATACCACGTAAGACCATGACAAGTCATGGCAATGGTAAGGTCCGTGTATCCTTAGTATTCCAAGTGGTTCAACGGGAAAATTTAAAGAGAATGTCAAGGTAAGGTAAGATAAGACGAGTTATGCTAAAAAGGTAAGACAAGTTCATGCTAGAAGAGCAAAGGTAAGTACATAATGTTCATGTATGCTTGATAAGGAAAAAGGTAAGTAAAATGTATTAATAAATTCGATTAAGTAAGTGAGTAAGTGAAGAAGTTTAAAATATGTTTATGACAATTAATGAAGTTGCATTAAGTAGTATCATGCCAAGTAGTAAGATAATTCTTATGAATGTTGTTATTTATTTGCATGCAAACTTACTAAGCTTAATGCTTACCCCCTTTATTTTCCTTCTTTTTATAGTTTTGTTAAGCTAACTCGGGGATTGTAAAGTACGTCGGAGGTCCGGGCACACTATCACAAGGATTATTTTGGGATAGTTAGACGTTTCATTTTGAGTATGGCATGTATAGCACTGTAGCCATTTTGTGTGTATGATCTTATGATATGGCTAATGAATGGTATGTAAATGCTTGATAATGATTAGCTATTGGAATGGCTAATCAAGGACATGTTTGGTGTTATGTATGCCTAAATGCTAGTTATTCCATGAAAATCATGAAAAAGGTGAAATTAGCTTTAAAACAGTATCAAACAGCAGTAATGATGTGAATTTGAAAAATCACTAAAAATATTAGAAATGGATTTAGATAGTGAATGAGTATAAAATTAAAGCTTATTGAGTATGTTTTCATATGAAAGAAACAGAGTAAATAAATGAGTTGTATTTTATGAGATATTTAAATTTTGGTGAGACAGGGTCAGAGTGATTTCTGAATCCCCTGTTCTGAATTTAGAAATTCACTAAACATTGTACAAAAATAATTAGGAGTTATACTTTATATTTATAGATTCCTTATGGAGTATACTTTTAAGAGGAATAAACGACATGGTTATTTGAATTCTATAGGGGGATAAATTAATTTGTAAAGAACAGAGGTCAGAGCAGTCGAACACTAAATCAGGGGAAACTTTAACTAATAAAATGTATTAATTGGCTAGACCAAAAAATTCTGAAACAAATTTAGTAAGAAAAAATATGAGTGTAGTTTTAGATAAAATTTATGGATTTGAATTTTGAGTTTCATAACTCTAGTTATGATTTATTTAGTGACTGTGACGTAGATGGACAGTTTATTTATGAAAGATGAAATAAATTGTTTTGATTTGTTTAAGTGATCGGAAAATTTTTATTGATTTCGATTTGTTCTCGAACCATTTCAATTTCATGTTTTAGGGTCTCGAGGACCCATTTTAGGGACATATTGAATGAATGAAACTAAATTAATTTTAAAAGAAAATTTTTATGCCCTGAATTAGTAAACTAAGTCCCGTAACGTCTCGTGCTCAACTCCGGCTACTCCCTTGGGTAAAGGGTGTTACATTTATTAGTATCAGAGCAAAGTTTTAGTCAATTCTCGGAATATTTAGTATGAGTAAGATCCTAGCTATACATGCCATACTTATATGTTGATAGTGTGACGACTCCTGACGATTTTAAAATGTTTTCTTTTATAGTTATGGATCCCGAACAAGCTGGTGCTGATGATGTAGAGAGTAACGCGCCCACTCCCGTAGTAGGGACGGTGCCACCAGATAGTAGTGAAAGGCCCATTACAGTTAGTTAGGGAGGAGGGGCTCGAGAAGCCTTCTTCCAAGCTATGAATGAATGGTTTACCGAGTTCGTTCGTACGAATCTGACTGTTAGACCTCCACTCCCTCATGATCCTCAGACGACCCATGTAGCTCCCCTAGTCGCTGGTACAGTTATAAGAGAAAAGCCACCAGTTGATAAAATCAGAAAACAAGGAGTTGAAGAGTTTTGAGCTACAAAAGATGATGATGCAAAAAAGGCAGAATTTTGGCTCGGGAATACTATCAGAGTCTTTGATGCGTTATCCTGCACACCTGAGGAATGTATGAAATGTGTTGTATCACTTCTTAGAGATTTGATCTACCATTGGTGGAAGACACTTTATCAGTTGTACCGAAAGAGAGAGTCACTTGGGATTTCTTTCAGGAGGAATTTTGTAAAAAGTACATCAGTCAGAAGTTTGTTGACCAGAAAAGAAAAGAGTTTCTAGAGTTGAAATAGGGTAATATGACAGTTACTGAATATGAGCACGAGTTTGTTAGACTCAGCAATTATGCTCGAGAGTGTGTGTCTACAGAGGCTATTATGTGCAAAAGATTTAAGGATGGGCTTAATGATGATATCCGATTGTCAGTTGATGTCCTAGAAATAAAAGAGTTTGTTATCCTAGTTGAGAGAGCCTGTAAGGCAGAGGAGCTGTTAAAAAGAAAGGGCAAAGTTGAAATTGAGATACAAGACACGAAGAACAGACCAATGAGCAAGTCATTTCAGTCTACATCCAAGAGGCCTAGAAAGTTCTCCACTAGATCTAATTTTTCAGTTGGATATTCTAGCCGAAACAGAGGCAGAAGATTTATGAGTCCGAGAGCTCAGACCACTTCGATTGCAAGTGTTGGTAGTGTTCAGCTTGATAGACTAGAGTGTCCCCGATGTGGTGGAAGTCACCCAAGTCAATGTCGAGCAACTAAGATAGGTTTTTTCGATGTGGTGCACCAGACCATTTTATTCGGGAGTGTCCCGAGATGATTAAAAGAGAAGCAATACCAAGTGTAAGATAAGGCAACGCTCCTGTCAGAGGCAGACCACTGAGAAATCCGGGAGCTGGAGTAAGTAATAGAGGTGCATCTAGAGATTTAGCAGTGAGGCCAGATGTTAGAGCACCTGCGAAGACCTATGCTATCCGTGCTCACGAAGAGACATCCTCCCCCAATGTGATTACGGGTACATTTTCTCTCCATGATACTAGAGTTATTGCTTTGATTGATCCGGGTTTGACCCATTCATTTGTTTGCATGAAATTGATGCCTATTATGAGTATGCCTATAGAATCTACAAAATTTGTGATTAAAGTATCGAATCCATTAGGCAAGCATGTATTAGTAGATAAAGTATGTAGAAATTGCCCTTTTATGATTTGAGGTCACTGTTTCCCTGCCAATCTCATGCTATTGCCGTTTGATGAATTTGATGTGACTCTTGGTATGGATTGGTTGACTACACATGGTGTGATAGTGAATTGTGGGAAAAAATTCATTGAGTTGAAATATGAAAATGGTGAAATTCTTCGGGTTAATTCAAAAGAGTCAGATAGTTCATTTGCCATGATTTCTATTATGTTTGCTCAGAAATTTTTGAGAAAAGAGTATGAAGCTTATCTTGCTTCTGTGTTGAACACTAAAGATCCAGAATTCAAAATTGAATCAGTGCCTGTGGTATGTGAGTTTCCCGATGTGTTTTCGAAAGAACTACCAGGTTTGCCTCATGTTTGTAACACCCCTTACCCTTATTCGAAGCCGGAACATGGTTTGAGGTATTACCGGACTTACGTTATAACATTTAAACACATTCGAATCATACATTTTACATACAATTTAAAACCTTTATCATTCACAATCATATTGTCCCTTACTAAGCTCATCACAGCCTTAAAACATACTCGAAAGAGGTTTGGGACTAAACCGTTGACATTTGAAACCTTTTGGAAACTTAGAAAATTTTCATCTCTGCGGGGGTCACACGCCTGTGTACCCTGGCCGTGTCAATCACACGGCCAAGTGACACGCCCGTGTCCCAGGCCGTGTGGAAACAGGGCATGCATACTGACTTGGGTCACACAACCGGCCACACGCCCATGTGCCAGTCCGTGTGCCTTACACAGCCACAAGACACGCCCGTGTGTCTAGGACGTGTCAAGTCTATAAGGTATACTGACTTAATTCAAGAAGCTACCTAGGGGACACACGACCGTGTACTAAGGCTATGTATCAAACACGGTCAAGCCACACGCCTGTGTGCTCAGCCGTATTGAGTGAAAATAGGCTTGGTTTAAGCCACATTTCTCACCCATTTTAATACACACATAGGCAATTACAACATGCCAAATTCATATACAAATCAAGACATTATATCACAAACCAAATCACTATTCAAAACTCAATCTTTCATCACTTAAATCATGCTTCTCAAACATATCAATTCATTATCTATACTTCATACTAAAATATGCCAACATAAAAGCATTATAAACATCACATATGTCATTTATCAAACAAATACTTTAGGCCAACTTAAATGGCCAATACACACTAACATTTATAAGCCAAATCACTTGGCTAAAATCACAACAAAATATACCATCTTAACACTAGCCTATACATGCCATAAACCAAGCCTTAAAGTGTAAAAATATCATAAATCAATAACCGGATAGTGTGATACGATCTCTGTTGACTTTCAACCCGAGCAAACATTCGAAACACTACAAAACATAGAAAATAACACAAAGTAAGTTTCACAGCTTAGTAAGTTCGTATATGAGCTTAAAATGATCATAACATTCACATAACAGTTTCAAATTAGATAAATCTTTAACAATTAAAGCATCAATTCATGAACTAATTTCAAATTATTCATGTCCTCATTCAGAAGTTGTCAACTTCATATAACTCGACACTCATATACACAAGTTCAAAAATCGTATTATAACATCACGTACATGAAATATCCATATGGCTGGATATACATGGTCTTGTATACACATATTCACAAACCAAATTCTATAATATTCATATCGTTTGATCATAAAACTGAGTACACATTCCATAATCACATATATACTTCATTTGCATCACACATTATTTATAATAAATCATCATGTTACTTACTTACCTTATATCAAATAGATAATAAGTTTATTCATACCTGGCCATTTAGCTCGTTTAATTAATTCAAATACCATATCAGCATGAATTCTTCTAAGCATAAACTTTTAATAATTCACCGGCATAAAGCCTGCTAGGCATAAGCCTGTATTACACACCGGCTCAAAGCCTGCTAGACTTAAAGTCTGATATTATATTCACCGGCAATAAGCCTGCTAGGCATAAAGCTTGATTACATTCACCAGCATAATGCTTGCTAGGCTTACAGCCCGAATATCACTATTATAAAGTTGTTTCGTACACAATTCATATAACAAAAACTTTAGATATTCCATATCGACCATTCAAACTTTCAATGATATAACTTAGTCAAATTAAACTCAAATACAATATTTCTATTTTTAAACACATTCAGCTATCTCTTTTATCAGTCTAGAATTTTCAAAACAGCATATTAAACTAAGTTATATTCAAGATAAATGATATTTAATTGCTTAAAAACTTACACTTTCTTTCTCGAGTTAACTTTGGCTGTTGAACCATTTGGAATCGTTAAGGATACACGGTAATCACATATAGCTCGTACAATGCCATATCCTAGATATGGTCTTACATGTTATCACATTTCGATGTCACTGTCCCACACAGGGTCTTACACGAAGTCAATTAACAATGCTGATGTCCCACATAAGGTCTTACAGTAATCGCAATACAATGCCACTATCCCACTCAGGGTCTTACATGTAATCACATCTCGGTAACCTAATATCATGACATTTGTATCATATACTATTCCTAAGGTTCGTACGGGCTTTCGGATGTCACAACTTTCTCAATTCTTGCTCGTATTAAATCATTCGATATTCATGACAATTCAATGATACTAAACAAGTATTTATAACACTATTTAAGTACGTGTATTAGCATATGAACTTAGCTCGATCGTTAAAACGTTGAAATGGATCGACTAGTCTGAAACTTTATTTTTCCCTCGATATAGACTCGTAAGAGGCTTAACTTGATCTAATTCATCAAATTCAACTATTTCAATTCATATTCTATTCATTTTAACTCAATTTCATATTTTGGTAAAATTACTATTTTACCCCTGAAGTTTTACACTTTTACAATTTAGTCCTCATCACATAAAATCACAATTTCATGAAATTAAATACAAACCCAAGCTAGCCGAATTTTCCATATATTACTATCAGCCCATATTTTCACTTTATTTCACATAATAACCACTAAATTTCCACATTTCACAATTTAATCCAAAATTGATATTTTTACCAAAATTCACTGTACTTGTACATTTTAGAACAATGATTTATTTTCCAGCATCAACTAAAAAAATACTCAGGCATTCAACAATGGCAACATTCAAGTACTTTAACAGTTTTGAAATCGAAGATACGGACTAGCTAGAACACAAAGCAACGATCCCAAAAATGTAAAAATTATTAAAAACCGAGCTCAAAAGAACTTACATGCATGAAAATCAATGGCCGAACCATTCCAAGCTTACAAACTCTCTATTTCTTTCTTACAATCGGTTATGGAGAAATATGATAGCATAAAATAGCTTTTGTTTTATTTAATTTAAACATTATTTAACATTTTACCATTTTGCCATTAAAATAAATTCATATTTACACAAATGTCAAACCATGACAATCCACTATCTCTTTAATGGTTTAATTACCATTCAAGGCCATCATATTCAAAATACAAAGCAATTTAACACATTTAACTAATAGAATGTAACTTTTGTATTTTACGCGATTTAGTCCCTTTTACTGAATTAACCACTTAAACGATAAAATTTCTTTACGAAAATTTCACACAACTCTAATATCATGTTGAAAATATTAAAATAATAATAAAAATTTGATGTCAAATTGTGGTCCCAAAAGCACTGTTTCGATTAACCCTAAAAAGGGGCCGTTACAACTCTCTCCTCCTTTAGGGATTTTCGTCCCCGAAAATCTTACCAGAAGAAGTTACTTCCAAATCTTATGAATTACTTTCACTAATTTCTCATTGTCACAAATCAATTTCAGCCTCGCATATCTTTTTCCCATAGCCTTTAAACTTTAACAAATAGTGTTGGAGCATAATGTAAAAATTCTAATTACTCACTCAAGAACACATAGCTCAGTTGATTTGTCAAATAAGAACTCTGCACGTACTAAAACAATCATGCAGGTTTTTCTTTTGCCAATCAATCAACTACAATAAAAATAACATCTCCCTTTTTAGAGATAATGGCAATCTCGATCCAAAATATGTAGTGACTCTAACTTGTTATCACTCCTGTACCATCACTGACTGTATTAAACCTGGATACACTTGATTCCCGGCTTTAACCTGTTGACAAATCACCATCTGAACACAGAATTAGAAATATTGGGTTTCAAACTCTTACACCAAAACATTTACTGTATATAACTGTACATTCTATTACTCTCAGATAACAGACAATCTACTACTGAGCTTCATACAAAAACTTCTGAAATTCGGAATCGAAAGTCGTTTCACACTGTACCCTGCAATTCACTAACATTAGACCATCATCAAATAAGATCACTCGAGTAACCACTCACACAAAATAAGTAAAAAAATCTTTCCATTCAACATCTGTAACTATATTTGCTTTCTCAGAGATTAATCGATAACCACTTGGAATTTTTCAATATCTCAAATCATTGACACTGTCTTAATATCAGATCTTTGTCGGTAACTTAGATACTTTAACCCATTAGGATTCAGGAAGCAAATGACATTATCTGCCGATCACATTATATCATCAAATTCACACCACAAACATAAAAGTGATCGTCTTTAAATCACTAATCGAACAATTCTCTTTTATTGTAACTTTAACCGTCTGAAAGTACAAACTGATTCTTTACATTCTCCTATTAAATCTTATTCCAATCTGTTCAATAATACATCACTGAAATTGTAACGCCCCAAAAATCTCGAAACCCTAAAATCCTGAAATCCTGAACTTTTTTTGTTTTCGGTTTTGATAAAAATTGTGTTTTATGTTCCTAGCCATGTGATTGTTATAGTAGGTCTTAATTAAGGTTTGAGTTCGAACCTAGGAATAAATGAAATTATAGTTTAATTATTAAAAGAATCAGGGTTGGCAAGTAGGTGGGCTTTTAAATAAAAAATAGGGGAAAAATAGCATCAAAAAGCCTTGTGGAAGAGTGGCTAAGTGACGCCACTTAGAGTGCAGAGAGGTGGCATTAGTAGCTAGCAAGGAGGTCCAAGGTTCGAATCCTAGTTTTGTGTTTTAGAAGTTTAATTTTGGCCTTCTAGAAGGATGGAAGTGGCGTGAAGATGGACTCTAAGGGAGTGTTCAGAATAGAAAATTAAAGAAAAGATCAAGGGGTTATTTGGGAGAAAAAAGAGAAGATGAGAAGGGAGAAGTGTTGGAGCTGAATTGGGAATTGGGCATGGAAAATTCAACTATAAGGGCTATAAATAGGGGTCGAATACAGGGTTGCTAGGCTACTGCCAAAATTCTTCTTCACCTTGTTGCCAGAAATCCCTTTCTCAAAAAGCCAAAAACCCTTTTGTTTTTCTTTCTTTTCTTCCTGCCGGTTTCTATTATTCTCTACACAATTTTCTTTGTTTCACTTAGCCGATTTCTTCTTCTACTCTTCTTCTTTAATCTGTACCAAATAAACCTTATTCACCATACTAAGTTTGAAAAGCTGAAAAGCCAAAACTCCCAAGGGCTGAATACTCTTTGATCGAATCTAGTGGAATTAGTATCGGATCTCAAATATTAGCTCTTTACCGAATTTCTATTTATGTGTTTACGGTTTTGATCTAGGAGTTGGTCGTGGTTAGTGATTTAAGAAAGGGCTGATCGTGTAAGATAAGGTTAATGTGAGGTTTCGGTTTTAGTAAGGATATGTATTAAGCATGCGATTAATGGAAGGGTGATATTGTTCGTAGGTTTGGACTAAGGGAATCGCAGCATGCTTTCTTACCAGGTGTGTACATATACTGCACACACATTATGTATTGGCAAAAGCCAAAATGCCGAAAAGCCGAAATGCCGAAAGTTTGGTTATGGTAGTCTTGCGAGTGTGCGAACACTCGTAAGGGGGAGACCGATAGGTTGCCTGAGGACCATGGGCAAATCCATGGACTTGGGTTGTGATTTGGCCAGATGGGCCGAAATGGGCTAAATGGGCCCGATGGGCTGTTGGGCCCATAATAGGCAAAAACTGAATGTTGATGCTATGCGATAAGAACTTGTATGTGAGCATGATTATGAATGTGACTGGGCCTAACGGGCCATATAAATCTAATTTGGGCCTAATAGGCCATATAAAGGTGATTTAGGCCTAATGGGCCATATGAATATGATTGGGCTTAATGGGCCAGATACATGTATGTGAAATTGTTTAGGCTTTGTAAGGGGTTTTGGGCCTAGTATATGATAACCACATAAGACTTAATTAATATATTGCGACTGTGGACAAGTCAAAGGGTTAAGGTGTAGCAACGGGTATATGCATGTCTAGGATTGGATCTAGGGAGAGCTTGGTACTTAAGCGGTCTTAATGACTCACCTCCTCTTCTCTGGAATCCTACCTAGTGCATAGTGTTCGTTCATCTTAGCTCACGGGACTCATTAACAGGCCAAGGTAAGTAAAAACCGTAATTATAGGAAAATTACCGAAATGCCCCTAAGGGCAAAAATGACCAAAATACCCCTACGTGTAGAATGTAAGTTTTATGGATGTGACATGCATACATGTGATATTCTGCTTAGGTTGCATATGGGTGGGAATTATGGAAGGGAGGAAGTATATGAGGATCACATGGTTGCTTGACAATCGTGGATTCACCAACGGATTTTAAAGCCCAATATGTAAATGAAGGTAGTTCCGCAACCGGGCTGCCATGGTGTGTGAGCTGGGTGTGTTGATATTCATATCCCCACATGGTGTGACAGGGGACAGAGCTGGTGTGCAACGGATGAATAATTTGGATGGGATTGCATTGCATGATTGATGAATGATGCTTTTTTTTGAATGCTTGTTTTTGCTGAGGGTTGTACACACTAAGTTTGTGAAAACTCACCCCCCTCTTTTATTTTATTTTCAGGTGATGCTCGGTAAAAGGTTGAATGTTTGGAGGGCTCTGGGTGGCCGACTAGCAAGATAATTCAGGCTTGGTTTTTTTAAACATTTAAGTTTTTATTTCTTTTTAAGTGTGTTCAGACCAGATTGTAATAAGGTTTTCAATTACTACTTGAATTATTATTATTATTTTCATTGTAATTACGGAAGTTGAACATGGATTTCTTAAATTATAGTATGTTTTCTATGTTTCCACAACTAAATTTTTTAAAAAAAATATCAAATGATTTAAACAAGGCTTTCGTAACTGAAAGGTTTTTTTTTAGTTAATTAGGGTTTTTTTAAGAAGGGTTTTCAATGAAAACACAGTTTTTGCTAAAACACTTCAATGTAACATGCCAGATTCGGCCATAACGTCTAGGCCAGGTTTGGGGTGTTACATTTAATGGTATCAGAGGCCAGGTTACAAAACTCAGGCTGTGAATTAGGCCTTATTACTTGGTGTTTTTTATATTAAAAAATATATTTTGAATCATAATATTTTGGAAAAAGGGAAGTCTTGCTAAGCAGCACACTGAGTCTCCGACGTCGAGCCAAGTGAGTATTCTTATTCTTAAGCCTGTTTAAATTGTTATACAGTAGATAGTTAAAGGGCTACTTTAGATGATTATGTTAGAATGGAAATGAAGCCCATAGGATCTTGAAATTGTAGAGGATTTTCGAAAACAATCTTCTCTTAAATTACTTCCATAAAACATCGGGTTAATTATTAAACTAACTAAAACTTCATAAAATTTTTACTCCAGATAATACAAGAATCGACGATGAGTTCTAGAAGAGGTACAAGGGGCCATGGCGGAGGCCGCGGAAGTGTTAGGGCTGAATCGTCGGCATCAGGCCATATGCCCGATATTGAAGTAAAAGAGGCTCCAGCCTCACCTGTGGCTAGGAATGGATAGTATGACCGGGCTGCGGGAAAAGATGCATTGCCGCAGGCAATGTTGAGAATTTTGGAAAGGGTCGCTGGGCACAATAATGGCAGCAAAAATCGGGGTCCATTCCGGAGCGACTTCGATCGAACAGGGCTGAGATCTTTAAAGGCGTGGCTGGCGTAGCTCCTAACGTCACTGAATATTTGTTGGAAGCCACTGAAAAAATAATGGAGGATTTGGACTACTCACTGGAACAAAAGCTGAAAGGAGCTGTGTCACTATTAAGTGAAGAAGCCTACCAGTAGTGGTTGACAGTGAAAGAGGGCACCCAACCAGAGCGGGTCAGATGGGAGTTCTTCGAAGCTACTTTCCAAGAGAAGTATGTGGGTTCAAGCTATGTGGATTCTAGAAGGAAGGAGTTCCTGAACCTGACCCAATGAAACAAATCGGTGGCGGAGTATAAGGCGGAGTTTCTATGCCTTAGTAGGTATGCAAGAGTAATGGTGGTAACAGCATATGAACGTTGCGTTAAGTTTGAGGATGGACTTAGAGATAGCCTCAGGGTACTGATAGCTCCACAAAGAGAGTGAGTTTTCTCGGAGTTGGAGGAGAAAGCAAAGATAGCGGAGGAGGTAAAGCATACTAAGCGCTGAAATTGAGAAAAAGAAAGGGGTAAGAGTAAAAGCGAGGTTAAAACTCCTGGTGTTGGACAGATGCCTAGGGCTAGGGCCAGAGTTAATGGGCCAGATAGAGCAGGGCCCCCTACTGTTAATCTAGAGGTGCCACTTTGTGCTGATTATGGGAAAGGTCATGTAGGTGAGTGTTGTAAGAGGACGGGAGCTTGTCTAGCTTGTGGATCTTTGGAGCATAAGATCAGGAAATGCCCTAGAATGTCAGATCAGGTGCCAGTCGTTGATCGAGGTGGTGTACAGCTACCGAGGGGTAGTCAGCTTCCGCCGAGAGGCCATGATTAGGCCAGAGGTGGAAACGGTTTGGGTTGTGGAGCACCAGGCAGAGGTGTTGGTCATGCTGAGGCGAGGCAGCCAGCTTTGGTCTATGCAGCACGTCGTCAAGAGGATGGAGATGCTCCAGAGGTGAATAATGGTACGTATTTACCCATAGTGTGCCATTTACCTAAGTTGGAAATAGACTGCGTAGCGAAAGTGTGGTGTGGTAGTCTGTGTTAGTAGTTGGAAAATTTGAGGACGAAATTTCTTTTAGGGGGTAGAGTTGTAACGCCTTCAAAATCCCGAAACCCAAAAATCCCGAAATCTCAAACTTTCTTTGTTTTCAATTTTGATAAAAATTGTGTTTTATGTTTCTAGCCATGTGATAGTTATAATAGGTCTTAATTAAGGTTTGAGTTTGAACCTAGGAATAAATGAAATTATAGTTTAATTATTAAAAGAATCAGGGTTGGCAAGTATGTGGGCTTTGAAATAAAAAATAGGGGAAAAATAGCATAAAAAAGCCTTGTGGAAAAGTGGCTAAGTGTCGCCACTTAGAGTGCAAGGAGGTGGCGTTAGTAGCTAGCAAGGAGGTCCAAGGTTCGAATCCTAGTTTTATGTTTTAGAAGTTTAATTTTGGCGTTCTAGAAGGATGGAAGTGGCGTGAAGATAGACTCTAAGGGGAGTGTTCAGAAGAGAATTAAGGAAAGGATCAAGGGGTTATCAGGGAGAAAAACGAGGAAATGAAAAGGGAGAAGTGATGGAGTCAAATTGGGAATTGGGCATAGAAATTTTAGCTATAAGGGCTACAAGTAGGGGCCGAATAGAGGGTTGCTAGGCTACTGCCGAAATTCTTCTTCACCTTGTTGCCAGAAACCCCTTTCTCAAAAAGCCGAAAACCCTTTTCTTTTCAAGATCCAAACAGCCGAAAACCCTATTCTTTTTCTTTCTTTTCTTCCTATCGATTTCTATTATTCTCTACACAATTTTCTTTGTTTCACTTAGCCGATTTCTTCTTCTACTCTTCTTCTTTAGTCTGTACCAAATAAACCTTATTCACCATACTAAGTTTGAAAAGCCGAAAAGTTGAATCTCCCAAGGGCTGAATACTCTTTAACTGAATCTAGTGGAATTAGTATCGGATCTTAGATCTTAGCTCTCTTCCGAATGGCTCTTTAGGTGTTTACGTTTTTGATCTAGGAGTTGGTCGTGGTTAGTGATTTAAGAAAGGGTTGATCACGCAAGGCAAGGTTAATGTGAGGTTTCGATCTTACTAAGGATATGTATTTAGCATGCGATTAATGGAAGGGTGATATTGTTTGTAGGTTTAGACTAAGGGAATCACAACACGCTTGCTTACCAGGTGTGTACATACACTGTACACACATTATGTATTGACAAAAGCCGAAAAGCCGAAATACCTAAAAGCTGAAAGTTTGGCTACAGTAGTCTTGCGAGTGCGTGAACACTCGTAAGGGGGAGACCGATAAGTTGCCTGAGGCCCATGTGCGATTTCGTGGACTTGGTTTGTGATTTGGCCATATGGGCTGGATACAGGTATGTGAAATTGTTTGGGCTTTGTAAGGGGTTTTCGGCCTAGTTTATGATATCCACATAAAACTTAATTAATATATTGTGACCGTGGACAAGTCAAAGGGTTAAGGTGTGGCAACGGGTTTTTGCATGTCTAAGATTGGATCTAGGGAGAGCTTGGTACTTAAGCAGTCTTAATGACTCACCTCCTCTTCTCTGCAATCCTACCTGGTGCATAGTGTTTGTTCATCTTAGCTCACGGGACTCGTTAACGGGCCAAGGTAAGTGAAAACCGTAATTATGGAAAAATTATCGAAATGCCCTTAAGGGCGAAATGACCAAAATACCCCTAGGTGTAGAGTGTAAGTTTTATGGATGTGACATGCATACATATGATATTCTGCTTAGGTTGCATATGGGTGGGAATTATGGAACGGAGGAAGTATATGAGGATCGCGTGGTTGCTTGACAATCGTGAATTCACCGATGGCTTTTAAAGCCCAATATGTAAAAGAAGGTAGTTCCGCAACCGGGCTACCATAGTGTGTGGGTTGGGTGGGTCGATATTCGTATCCCCATATGGTGTGACAGCAGACGGAGCTGGTGTGTAGCGGATGGATAATTTGGATGGGATTGCATTGCATGATTGATGAATGATATATTTTTTTTTGAATGCTTGTTTTTGCCGAGTGTTGTACACACTGAGTTTGTAAAAACTCACCCTCTCTTTTGTTTTATTTTTAGGTGATGCCTAGTAGAAGGTTCGATGTTTGGAGGGACTCTGGGTGCCTGACTAGCAAGATAATTCGGACGAGGTTTTTTTAAGCATTTAAGTTTTTATTTCTTTGTAAGTGTGTTCAGACCAGATTGTAATAAGGTTTTCAATTACTACTTGAATTATTATTATTATTATTATTATTATCATTGAAATTACGAGAAGTTGAATATGGAATTCTTAAATTATAGTATGTTTTCTACATTTCCGCAACTAAGTTTTTTTTTAAAAATATCAAATGATTTAAACAACGCTTCCGTAACTGAAAGGTTTTTTTTAGTTAATTAGGGTTTTTTTAAAGAAGGGTTTTGAATGAAAATACAATTTTCACTAAAACACTTCAATGTAACATGCCAGATTCGACCATAACGTCTGGGCCAGGTTTAGGGTGTTGCATTTAGTGGTATCAGAGTCCAGATTGCAAAACTAGGGCTGTGAATTGGGCCTTATTACTTGGTTTTTTTGAGTCTTAAAAAATTATATTTTGAATCACAATGTTTTGGAAAAAAGGGAAGTCTTGCTAAGCGGCACATCGAGTCTCCGACGTCGAATGAAGTAAGTATTCTTGTTCTTAAGCCTGTTTAAATTGTTATACAGTAGATAGTTAGAGGGCTACTTTAGATGATTATGTTAGAATGGAACTAAAGCCCGTAGGATCCTGAAACTGTAGAGGATTTTTGAAAACAATCTTCTCATAAATTACTACAATAAAACATCGGGTTAATTATTAAACTAACTAAAACTTTATAAAATTTTTAATCCAGATAATACACGAATCGACGATGAGTGCTAGAAGAGGTGCAAGGGGTCGTGGCCAAGGCTACGGAAGTGTTAGGGCTGAATCATCGGCATCGGGCCATATGCCCGATGTTGGAGTAGAAGAGGCTCCAGCCTTACCTGTGGCTAGCAATGGACAGTATGATTAGGCCACGGGAGAAGATGCATTGTCGCAGGCAATGCTGAGAATTTTGGAAAGGGTCGTTGGGCCCAATAATGGTAGCGAAAATCGGGGGTCTATTCCAGAGCGACTTCGATCGAATAAGGCTGAGATCTTTAAAGGCGTGGCTCATAACATGGCTAAATATTGGTTGGAGGCCACTGAAAGAATAGTGGAGGATTTGGACTACTCACCGGAACAAAAGCTGAAAGGAGCTATATCACTATTAAGGGAAGAAGCCTACCAATGGTGGTTGATAGTGAAAGAGGGCACCCAATTGGAGCGGGTCACTTGGGAGTTCTTCAAAGCAGCTTTTCAAGGGAAATATGTGGGTGCAAGCTATATGGATGCTAGAAGGAAGGAGTTCCTGAACCTAACCCCAGGAAACAAATCGGTGGCGGAGTGTGAGGCGGAGTTTCTACGCCTTAGTGGGTATGCAAGAGTAATGGTGGCAATGGCGTATGAGCATTGCGTTAGGTTTGAGGATGGACTTAGAGATAGCCTCAAGGTACTGATAGCTCCACAAAGGGAGAGAGTTTTCTCGGAGTTGGTGGAGAAGGCAAAGATAGCGGAGGAGGTAAAACGTACTGAGTGCTTAAATCGAGAAAAAGAAAGGGGTAAGAGTAAAAAGGAGGTTGAGACTCTTGGTGTCGGACAGATGCCTAGGGCTAGGGCTAGAGTTAATGGGCCAGATAAAGCAAGGCCCCCTACTATTAATCCAGGGGTGCCACTTTGTGCTGATTGTGGGAAAGATCATGTAGGCGAGGGTTGGAAGAGGACAGGAGCTTGTCTAGCTTGTGGATCTATGGAGCATAGGATCAGGAATTGCCCTAGAATGTCAGCTCAAGTGCCAGTCATGGATCGAGGTGGTGTACAACCACCGAGGGGTAGTCAGCTACCGCTGAAAGGCCGTTATTAGGCCGGGGGTGGAAACGGTTTGGGTCGTGGAGCACCAGGCAGAGGTACTGGTCATGCTAAGGCGAGGCAGCTAGCTTTTGTCTATGCAGCATGTCGTCAAGAGGATAGAGAATCTCCAGAGGCGAATAATGGTACGTACTTATCCATAGTGTGCCATTTACCTAAGCTGGAATTAGAGTGCGCAGCGGAAGTATGGTGTGGTAGTGTGTTAGTAGTTGGAAATTTTGAGGATGAAGTTTCTTTTAGGGGGTAGAGTTGTAACGCCACAAAAATCCCGAAACCCAAAAATCCTGAAATCCCAAACTTTCTTTATTTTCGGTTTTGATAAAAATTGTGTTTTATGTTCCTAGCCCTGTGATAGTTTTTGTAGGTCTTAATTAAGGTTTGAGTTCGAACCTAGGAATAAATGAAATTATAGTTTAATTATTAAAAGAATTAGGGTTGGCGAGTACGTGGGCTTTTAAATTAAAATAGGGGGAAAACAGCATCAAAAAACCTTATGGAAGAGTGGTTCAGTAGCCCACTTAGAGTGTAGGGAGGTGGTGTTAGTAGCTAGCAAGGAGGTCCAAGGTTTGAATCCTAGTTTTGTGTTTTAGAAGTTTAATTTTTGCCTTCTAGAAGGATGGAAGTGGCGTGAAGATGGACTCTAAGGGGAGTGTTCAAAAGAGAAAATTAAGGAAAGGATTAAGGGGTTATCAGGGAGAAAAACAAGGAGATAAGAAGGGAGAAGTGATGGGGCCGAATTGGGAATTGGGCATGGAAAATTCTACTATAAGGGCTATAAATAGGGGCTGAATACAGGGTTGCTAGGCTACTGCCGAAATACTTCTTCACCTTGTTGCCAAAAACCCCTTTCTCAAAAAGTCGAAAACCCTTTTCTTTTCAAGATCCAAAAAGCTGAAAACCCTTTTATTTTTCTTTCTTTTCTTCCTACCGATTTCTATTCTTCTCTACACAAGTTTCTTTATTTCACTTAGTTGATTTCTTCTTCTACTCTTCTTCTTTAGTCTGTACCAAATAAACCTTATTCACCATACTAAGTCTGAAAAACCAAAAAGTCGAATCTCCCAAGGGCTGAATACTCTTTATCTGAATCTAGTGGAATTAGTATCAGATCTCAGATCTTAGCTCTTTGCCGAATTTCTCTTTAGGTGTTTACGGTTTTGATCTAGAAGTTGATCGTGGTTAGTGATTTGAGAAAGGGCTGATCGCGCAATGTAAGGTTAATGTGAGGTTTCGGTTTTAGTAAGGATATGTATTAAGCATGGATTAATAGAAGGGTGATATCATTTGTAAGTTTGGACTAAGGGAATCGTAGCATGCTTGCTTACCAGGTGTGTACATACATTGCACACACATTATGTATCGGCAAAAGCCGAAATGCCGAAAAGCTGAAATACCGAAAAGCCGAAAGTTTGGCTGTGGTAGTCTTGCGAGTGCGCGAACACTCGTAAGGGGGAGACCAATAGGTTTCTTGAGGCCTATGGGCGATTCCGTGGACTTGGGTTGTGATTTGGCCATATGGGCCGTAATGGGCTAAATGGGCCTGATGGGCTATTGGGCCCATAATAGGCAAAAACTGAATGTTGATGCTATGTGACAAGAACTTGTATGTGAGCATGATTATGAATGTGACTGGGCCTAACGGGCCATATAAATGTGATTTGGGCCTAATGGGCCATATAGGTGATTCGGGCCTAATGGGCCATATGAATATGATTGGGCTTAATGGGCCAGATACAGGTATGTGAAATTGTTTGGGCTTTGTAAGGGGTTTTGGGCCTAGTGTATGATATCCACATAAGACTTCATTAATATATTGCGACTGTGGACATGTCAAAGGGTTAAGGTGTGGCAACGGTTATATGCATGTCTAGGATTGGATCTAGGGAGAGCTTGGTACTTAAGCGATCTTAATGACTTACCTCCTCTTCTCTAGAATCCTACCTGGTGCATAGTGTTCATTCATCTTAGCTCACGGGACTCATTAACGGGCCAAGGTAAGTGAAAACTGTAATTATGGAAATTATCGAAATGCCCCTAAGGGCAAAAATGACCAAAATACCCCTAGATGTAGAATGTAAGTTTTATGGATGTGACATGCATACATATGATATTCTTCTTAGGTTGCATATGGGTGGGAATTATGGAACGAAGGAAGTATATGAGGATCGTATGGTTGCTTGACAATCATGGATTCACCGATGGGTTTTCAAGCCCAATATGTAAATGAAGGTAGTTCAGCAACTGGGCTGCCATGGTGTGTGAGCTGAGTGGGTCGATATTCATATCCCCACATGGTGTGACGAGGGACGAAGCTGGTGTGTAGCGGATGGATAATTTGGATGGGATTGCATTGCATGATTGATGAATGATTTTTTTTTAATGCTTGTTTTTGCTGAGGGTTGTACACACTGAGTTTGCGAAAACTCACCCCCTCTTTTATTTTATTTTCAGGTGATGCTCAGTAGAAGGTTTGATGTTTGGAGGGACTCTGGGTGGTCGGCTAGCAAGATAGCTCGGACTTGGTTTTTTTAAGCATTTAAGTTTTTTATTTATTTTTAAGTGTGTTCAGACCAGATTGTAATAAGGTTTTCAATTACTACTTGAATTATTATTATTATTTTCATTGTAATTACGAGAAATTGAACATGGATTTTTTAAATTATAGTATGTTTTCTACGTTTCCGCAACTAAGTTTTTTTTTTAAATATCAAATGATTTAAACAAGGCTTTCGTAACTGAAAGGTTTTTTTTAGTTAATTAGTGTTTTTTTTAAGAAGGGTTTTCAATGAAAACTGGGTTTTCGCTAAAACACTTCAATGTAAAACGCCAGATTCGGCCGTAACATTTGAGTCGGGTTTGGGGTGTTACATAAATTCATAAATTCTGTACTCAATTCAAACTGAACTCAGAACTAGAGCTTCGGTTAGTAATTCTTTCCACTGTTTCCAATTTTATTTATATGCAATAAACCATTCAAACTTTCACAAATGTGATAACTTTACCAACCAGAACGCTTTAACTCGTAATAACTTCATTCGGTTGGAATAGTCCAATAGGTGCATCTCTGTATCAAAATTTCTAAAATATAATTTCTTCATTCAGATTATCCGTCTATATACTCTTAAATGCACAAAATTCGTTATCATACCTAAGGATCCTTCAAATACATATAACTCAATTCACATCTCGACAAATCAGTTTACGCTGATATAAACGACTAAGTTGATTTCCACTATCAAATAATAACATATCAAGCTACTCTTTTCCTCATTCTACTACTACAACCCAAGTACATGCACTCGTTCATAATTCTCTTATCGTGCAAATAAAAGATCTCACAACCATTATTAGCTAAAAGACACAGAGATATTCCAATTAAACTCACTAACCTTAGTCAAGCTTACTCGAGAAAAGAAAACCATTATGCATTTTAAGCTTGAGTTTCCATTATTTATGCCTTTGCAAATGACAATTCTTTACACTGAAAATCAGAGAAATCTAGATACTAGAATTTTCCACATTCCTATTACCGAATCTAGAAATACCATCATGATAAACATAATCATTAGAGATCAAAGAATACGCTTTAAAGATAAGCCATGTTAGATAATCCACGCAATGAGGGCAATAAGAAAATCCCAGATATGATATCATAATAGAAACCCGAGAACATAACTCATAAGAGAATAATGATGAAGATTTGAATAATTTTTTTCGGGAAAACCAGAAGAGAAACACTGTTTTATTGGCTCTGGAATTCCATCTTAACCGAGACATTATATTTTTCCAATTTACAAATAAGTCAAAACATCGTTCAACAGACATAGATGAATAGCCTTACACAAATTTTCATTATCAACTTTTATTTCGATCATACTATATTAGAATCCCAGAGAAATACGAAATGTCAATTATAATTCAAACAATTTTTTAGTATTTTCATCTAACATAAGAATCAGCCAGTACACTCTTACAATAAGGTTTCCATCAGAAAACGAATATTCGCATGAACCCTAAAGGATGATTGGATAAACACATATATAACACTCAGAAGAGATCTTCATAATTTATTCAACTATAAATGTTACACACAGACATCTTTACAATTCAATTCCCATTTCTTTGACCAAATTATATTATCATGAACTCTACATCGTTCCATTTAATAACGAAAGCTAACTCGAAAGAAATTTCAGTAAACATACCCTTAGATTTTACACCTTATCGAGTAGAATAGCTAAGACCAATTTTCTTCTTAATCCTTGACATTACATAATCTGTATAATTCTCAGCACATTTTGATATTTCTTTCCAATTATTTTCACTTGTCACACTGTAGTCAACTCTGTTTGTCTTACTAATCAGTTCACCACTGCACTCATTAGTTTCACACTTATGATTTTATTTAACATAATTCTTGTAGAATTTTGTCACACAAAAGCAACACTAATAAGGGGGCGAGGTCGAAAGGCCTCTAACTTAACTCTCATATACACACATATAACTCAACATTTATCATCAAAATAATGTCATCACAATCACATAGTTCACTCCAAACAAGTTAACATGCTTATTTATTCCATATAATACGGATTTCATTACAATACTTTACTGATAAAGGGGTGAGGGTCAAAAAGCCTCAAATTATCTCTCACATATACATGCAAATCACACGTACTATTATGAATGGCCAGTTTATTACTAACTCCACATTCTTAAAACACCTAACCATCTTACTTATGATCACTTTCATACTTAACACATAATTCATACGTTAAATCAAATCATTAATTCATAATCAAAATATTCACATAGCATTCATAAACCAAACATCACAACTCATATACTCATGTAATTATAACATTTATCAATAACAAAATATCATGCATTTTGATTCATACCTTTAGGAGTTTCAACTCATCACTAATACATTTTCACTCAAACATTTGAGTACCTCTTTCTGCACTACCGGAATTAGCTCGATTAAAAAGCACATCTATCTAATTAAAACAATTTCGTTAGAGCTGGAAGAGGTCACACTATCACGAGTAGTAATATGGCATGTATAGCTAGACTCACATACGCTAGGTTAGTCCGAGAATCGACTAAACCATAGCTCTGATACCATTACTATCACGAGTAGTAATATGGCATGTATAGCTAGACTCACATACGCTAGGTTAGTCCGAGAATCGACTAAACCATAGCTCTGATACCATTAAATGTAACACCCCTTACCCGTATCCGAAGTCGAAATAGGGTTTGAGGCATTATCAGACTTACGTCATAACATTTAAACACATTCGAATAATAGATTTTGCATACAATTTAAAAACTTTATCATTCACAATCATATTGTCCCTTACTAGGCTCATCACAACCTTAAAACATACTCGAAAGAGGTTCGAGACTAAACCGATGACATTTGAAACCTTTTGGAAACTTAGAAAATTTTCATCTCTGTGGGAGTCACACGCCTGTGTACCTCGACCGTGTCACTCACACGGCCAAGTGACACACCCGTGTCCCAGGCCGTGTGGAAACAGGGCATGCATACTGACTTAGGTCACACGACAGGCCACACGCCCATGTGTCAGTCCGTGTGCCTTACACGGCCACAAGACATGCCTGTATGTCTAGGCCATGTCAAGTTTGTAGGGTATACTTACTTAATTCGAGAAGCTACCTAGGGGACACATGGCCATTTACTAAGGCTATGTGTCACACACGGTTAAGCCACACACCCGTGTACTCAGCCGTGTTGAGTGAAAATAGGCTTGGTTAAAGCCACATTTCTCACCCCCACAAGCATACCTAAATATCACACTTCATGCCATTTCAATACACACATAGGCAATTACAACATGCAAAATTCATATACAAATCAAGACATTATATCACAAACCAAATCACTATTCAAAACTCAATCTTTCATCACCTAAATCATGTTTCTCAAACATATCAATTCATTATCTATACTTCATACTAAAATATGCCAACACAAAAGCATTATAAACATCACATATGTCATTTATCAAACACATACTTTAGGCCAACTTAAATGGCCAATACACACCAACATTTATAAGCCAGATCACTTGGCTAAAATCACAACAAAATATACCATCTTAACACTAGCCTATACATGCCATAAACTAAGCCTCAAAGTGTAAAAATACCGTAAATCAATAACTGGATAGTGTGATACGATGTTCGTTGACTTTCAACCTGAGCAAACATCCGAAACACTACAAAACATAGAAAATAACACAAATTAAGCTTCACAGCTTAGTAAGTTCGTATATGAGCCTAAAATGATCATAACATTCATATAGCAGTTTTGAATTATATAAATCTTTAACAATTAAAGCATCAATTCATGAACTAATTTCAAATTATTCATGTCCTCATTCATAAGTTCTCAACTTTATATAACTCGACACTCATCTACATAAGTTTAAAAATCGTATTATAACATCACGTACATGAAATATCCATATGGCCGAACATACATGGTCTTGTATACACATATTCAAACACCAAATTCTATAATATTCATATCATTTGATCATAAAACTGAGTACACATTCCATAATAACATATATACTTCATTTGCATCACATATTATTTGTAATAAAGCATCATGTTACTTACTTACCTTATATCAAATAGATAATAAGTTTATTCATACCTGGTGATTTAGAGCATGAATTCTTCTGAGCATAAACTTTTAATAATTCACTGGCATAAAGCCTGCTAGGCATAAGCCTGTATTACACATCGACTCAAGGCCTGCTAGACTTAAAGTCTGATTTTATATTCACTGGTAATAAGCCTACTTGGTATAAAGCTTGATTACATTCACCAGCACAACGCTTGCTAGGCTTAAAGTCCGAATATCACTATTATAAAGCTATTTCGTACACAATTCATATAACAAAAACTTCAGATATTCCATATCGACCATTCAAACTTTCAATGATACAACTTAGTCAAATTAAACACAAATACAGTATTTCTATTTTTAAACACATTCAGCTAGCTCTTTTATCAGTCTAGAATTTTCAAAACAGCATATTAAACTAAGTTATATTCAAGATAAATGATATTTAATTGCATAAAAACTTACACTTTCTTTCTCGAATTGACTTTTCCCGTTGAACCATTCGGAATCGTTAAGGATACATGGTAATCACATATAGCTTGTACAGTGCCATATCCTAGATATGGTCTTACATGTTATCACATTTCAATGTCACTGTCCCATATAGAGTCTTACACAAAGTTGATTAACGATGCCGATGTCCCACACATGGTCTTACATGTAATCGCAATACAATGCCACTATCCCACACAGGGTCTTACATGTAATCACATCTCGGTAGCCTAATATAATGACATTTGTATCCTATACTATTCTTAAGGTTCGTATGGGCTTTCGGATGTCACAACTTTCTTAATTCTTGCTCATATTAAATCATTCGATATTCATGACAATTCAATGATAATAAAAAAGTATTTATAACACAATTTAAGTACGTGTATTAGCATACGAACTTACCTCGATCGTCAAAACGTCGAAATGGATCGACTAGTCCAAAACTTTGTTTTTCCCTCGATATAGACTCATAAGAGGCTTAACTTGATCTAATCAATCAAATTCAGCTATTTCAATCATATTCTATTCTTTTTAACTCAATTTCATATTTTGGTAAAATTATTATTTTACCCCTAAAGTTTCACACTTTTACAATTTAGTCCTTATCACATAAAATCACAATTTCATGAAATTAAACACAAAACCAAGCTATCTAAATTTTCCATATATTACTATCAGGCCATATTTTCAATTTATTTCACATAATAACCACTAAATTTCCACATTTCGCAATTTAATCCAAAATCGACATTTTTACCAAAATTCACTTTACAAAACTTGTACATTTAAGAGCAATGATTTATTTTCCAGTATCAACTAACAAAATACTCTTGTATTCAATAATGGCAACATTTAAGTACTTTAATAGTTTTGAAATCAGAATACGGACTAGCTAGAACACAAAGCAACTATCTCAAAAACGTAAAAATTATTAAAAACCGAGCTCAAAAGAACTTACATGCATGAACATCAATGGCCGAACCATTCCAAGCTTACAAAATCTATTTTTATTTCTTACAATCGGTTATGGAGAAATATGATGGCATAAAATAGCTTTTTTTTTTAAATTTAAACATTATTTAACATTTTTCCATTTTTCCATTAAAATAAATTCATATTTACACAAATGCCAAACCATGACAATCCACTATCTCTTTAATGGTTTAATTACCATTCAAGGCCATCATATTAAAAAGCGAAAGCAATTTGACACCTTTAACTAATAGAATGTAACTTTTGTATTTTACGCGATTTAGTCCTTTTTGCCGAATTAACCACTTAAACGATAAAATTTCTTTACGAAAATTTCAAACAACTCTAATATCATGATGAAAATATTAAAATAATAATAAAATAAATTTTTTTATGTCAGATTGTGGTCCCAAAACCATTGTTCCGATTAACCCTAAAACAGGCTGTTACACTATTAAAGAAGTTGAGTTTGGTATTGAGTTTATTCTAGGTACCACACCCATTTCTATTGCTCCTTACTGTTGGAATTGAATGAATTGAAAGCTCAGTTGTAGGAATTAACAGATAAATGCTTTGCAAGACCAGTAGTTCACCATGGGATGCACCAGTGCTATTTTTGAAAAAGAAAGACGGATCTATGATATTGTACATATACTATCGGTAGCTTAACAAGGTAACAGTAAAGAAAAAGTATCCACTACCTAGAATTGATGATTTTTTTGATCAATTGAAGGGAGCCACTATGTTCTCCAAGATAGATTTGAGATCCAGATATTATTAGTTCTGAGTTAAAGAGTCAGATGTCTCGAAGATTGCTTTCTGGACTAGGTATGGTCATTATGAGTTCTTTGTGATGCCATTTGGCTTAACTAATGCTCCTGCCATTTTCATGGACTTAACGAACCGAATTTTCAGGCTGTACTTGGATAATTTTGTTGTTGTGTTTATTGATGATATCTTGATTTATTCTCATGATATGACTGAGCATGCAGAGCATTTGAGAATAGTTTTACAGATTCTGAGAGATAATTAGTTGTATGCCAAGTTCAACAAAAGTGAGTTCTAGTTACGAGAAGTTGATTTTCTTGTACATATTGTCTCAGGTGAAGGTATCAGGGTTGATCCGAGCAAGATTTCAGCCATTGTTGATTGGAAGCCTCCTAGAAATGTATCAGAAGTCAGAAGTTTTCTTGGTGTTGCCGGATATTATAGACGATTTGTAGAGGAATTTTCCATGATAGCTACACTGCTGGCAAGATTGATACGAAAGGATGTCAAGTTTGAATGGACTGAGAAGTGTCAACAGAGTTTTGACAAGTTAAAGGCATTGTTTACAGAAGCTCATATTTTAGAACAACCAGAACCAGGTAAAGAGTTTGTGATTTACAGTGATGCGTCCTTGAATGGACTTGGTTGTATACTTATGTAGGAAGGAAAGGTAATTGCTTATGCCTCTAGACAGCTAAAGCCACATGAGAAGAACTATCCAACACATGATTTAGAGCTAGCTGCCATTATTTTTACGCTGAAGATCTGGAGACATCATTTGTACGGTGAGAAGTGCCGAATATTCACTAATCACAAAAGTTTGAAATATTTGATGACTCAAAAAGATTTGAACTTGAGGCAAAGAAGATGGCTAGAGTTGATTAAATATTATGAGCTAGTGATCGATTATCACCCAGGTAAGCCAAACGTTGTTGTTAATGCTTTGAGTTGGAAATCTTTGTTTACATTAAGAGCTTTGAACACTAGTCTAGCCTTATCAGATAATGGTTTTATCTTAGTTGAGTTGAGAGCTAAACCGATGTTTCTTGAAGAGATTTGTGAAGCTCAGAAAAATGACAGTGAGTTGCTAGCCAAAAGAGCTCAGTGTGAGTTGGATATAAAGTCAGATTTTCAGATAAGTTCTGACGGTTGTTTGATGTTCAGAGACAGGGTATATGTACCGAAGAATGATAACCTTATTCGAAAGATCTTACAAGAAACACATAGTACTTCTTTATCTATTCATCCATGTAGTACAAAGATGTATAATGATTTGAAGAAAAGGTACTGGTGGATAGGAATGAAAAGGGACATTTCAGAGTTTGTTTCCATATACTTGATCTATCAGCAGGTAAAGGCCAAACATCAGGTACCTTCAGGTTTATTGTAGCCTGTGCTAGTCCCTAACTGGAAATAGGACCGAATTACTATGGATTTTGTGACAGGATTACCGTTGACACCGAGAAAGAAAGATGCATTATGGGTTGTGATTGATAAGTTAACGAAGTCGGCTCATTTTATCCCAGTACGTATGGATTATTCACTTGACAAGTTGGCTGAGTTGTATATTTCAGATATAGTCAGACTACGCAGGATACCATTATCAATCATTTCAGACAGAGATTCGAGATTTACTTTACGGTTTTGGAAGAAGTTATAGGAAGCTTTGGGCACAAAGTTGAGTTTTAGTACAACTTTCTATCCTTAGACTGACGATCAGTCAGAGAGAGTTATTCAGGTACTTGAAGATATGCTTAGATGTTGTGTACTGGAATTTCAAGGCAGTTGGGAAAATACTTACCATTAGTAGAGTTTTCCTACAATAATAGTTATTAGTCGAGTTTGACGATGGCACCTTATAAAGCTTTGTATGGACATAAATGTCGCACACCTTTGTATTGGACAGAACTTAAGGAAAATCAAATTTACGGGGTTGATCTAGTTAAAGAAACAAAAGAGAAAGTAAATTCATTAGAGATTGCTTGAAAGCAGCTTCAGACAGATAGAAGTCGTATGCAGATTTGAAGAGAAAAGAGATTGAGTACCAAGTTGGTGACAAAGTGTTTTCAAAAGTATCCTCGTTGAAGAAAGTTCCCAGATTTTGTAACACCCCGTACCCGAGACCGTTGCCGGAGTCGGACACGAGGGGTTTGCAAACTTAAATCACTTATTTGCACAGTCCATTTTAAATTTCCAGACGAGCTGGCTAACTGCGTCACTGTCACCTTAAAAATCATATCTCGAGTTCCAAAACTCGAAAACCAGTTCCGTAAATTTTTACTAAAACTAGACTCATATTTCCATCTACAAATTATTTTCTAGAATTTTTGGTCTAACCAATTAGTACAGTTTATTAGTTAAAGTCTCCCCTATTCAGGATTTGACTACACTGACCTTTGTGTATTACGACTTGGATATCTCCCTGTACAGGGCTTCAATACTGATGCCGTTTGTTTCTATAGAAACTAGTCTTGAAAAGGAATCTATACATATATGGCATGACTTCTAATTATCTCTGGTTAATTTATAATGAATTTCCAAAGTCGGAACAGGGAATCCAGAAAGCGTTCGGGCCCTGTTTCGCAAAAACTTAAATATCTCATAATATACTGTTCATATGATCATTTCGTTACTTTCCTATGAAAATAGATTCATCAAGGTTCGACTACATAATTTATTCACTATTTAATTCCATTTTTGCTATTTTTAGTGATTTTTCACATTCACGTCACTGCTGCTATCAGCATCTATTTTTAAGGTAGACTTTACCTATTACATAGTTTCCATGATTCAACTAGCCCTTTAGCATATATAGCACAAAATATGATCATGATTAACCATTCCAATGGCTAATCGTTCCCAAACATTTCCCTACCTCTTAACAAACATCATACAAGACGATTATAATACTAAGCTCAAAGTGTATATAAGCCATTTTCGCATGGCTATCCAAATTTATACAAAACCAAAGGGTCCATGACCAACAACAAAACGGGTAGTCCTATACATGCCATTTCAAAGTTCAACCAAAAGTGTACCAAAGGGGGCTTTGATAGTGTGGGCGACTTCGACTTCAATAATCCCGAGTCCGATAGCTGACGAACCAAAATCTATAAAACAGAGATTCAAAGAACGGAGTAAGCATTTAATGCTTAGTAAGTTTGAGCCATAAAATTAGACACAACTAAAGTGTAGCATTCATATGGCTAAACAGATAATTTCATATGCACAAATTCTCAATATCATACTTACTTCACTTTACCAACCCTTATATTCATACACAAAAGATCAACTTAGCCAAAGGCCGGTAGCTCATTTATCGACTGAGCGAATACTAATTGTAAGGGATCAACTAAATCAATGCATATACGAGACATACCTCATTGCTGGGATTTTACGAGCATATTAATTGAAACTATTACAGCAAGCTCGCTCATTCCCAAGCCAAGTACCTTCGGGATTTAACTGGATATAGCTACTCGCTCAATGCCTTCGGGACATAGCCCGGATATAGTAACTCGCACCAATGCCTTCGGGACTTAGCCCGGATATAGTAACTCGCACAAATGCCTTCGGGACTTAGCCTGGATGTAATAACTCGCACAAATGCCTTCGGGACTTAGCCCAGAACTAGTCACTAGCGCAAAATGCCTTCGGGACTTAGCCCGGTTATCATCCAAATATTCATGCACATATCAATAAATCATGACACATCTATATTTCATTTTCATAATTAGAGTTCAAACACAAGTCACGTATTAAGCAATCCCATTTTCGGCTCACTAGCCACATACAAACAGCATGGTTTAGTTTGCTTTATGACACGATCTCTATGCACATACGGCTACCCGTCATACGTATAGACTAATTAACTCAACATATAATTCAAGTAGAATCATCATATCACTGTATATTTGTTATGCTCATACGTCATGACTTAATCAAATCGTAAACTAAGTCTCGTTACTCGAAAACTTACCCCGGATGTTGTCGAACGATTCCAATGGCTATTCGACCACTTTTTCCTTCCCTTTATCGGATTTAGTTCCCCTTTGCTCTTGAGCTTAATTTAACAAATAAATTGATTTAATCATTTGAGCATCGAAAAGAGGAACTCAAAGTACTTAGCCCATATATATACATTAGACATTAAAGTCACATACATATGAAATCATGAATCAACTCAACATATTAACCCACACTCCCTTTTAGCCGACTGTCTAAGCCAAAATAAAAGCATCAATATGCTTGCCTCTAACCGAATACATGCAACACCAATCTTCTTTCTATGGCCGAATATGCATGTCTATGTTGAGGCCGATTGCAACACTTAATACATTCTACAATTATGGTTACTTGTATTGACTAAATACCAATTCGTTTTAAGTTCAAAACTCGGCTAATACACATATATACTCTAGAGATCAAATACTAACATTTGCACTTCACCTTACTACCATTTTCATCCAAATAACATGATCAACAACCATGCTTCTCTTCTACTTCCTAACATGGCCGAATGCATCAAGACACCATACCACTTAAATTTTGGTCATGGGTTAAACAAAGAACTTAAGGCCTAACTTAAAAATGCTAAAAAGAAAATCCACCACCACATGTATCATTACAAAGCTTCACATTTAGCATGCAAATGGCATCAATCACAAATCCTCCTTAGCCGAAACTTAACCCATCTTCATGCCTCATCACCACAACATCAAACATCAACCAAGAAGACAACACCCATGGCCGAATATCATCTCCATCACATAGCAAAGATCTAAACCATGGCTAGATAGAACTCAAGCTAACAAATAAATAAAATAAAATAAAATAAAATAAACATGCATGAATCTCATGGAACAACACCAAACATACCTCCTCCTAAACACCAACCAACCGAACAAGAAGCAAGAAAATCCTTTCTTCTTCCTTTCTCCTTAAAATTTTCGGCCAAAGATGTTCAAGGATGAACACTTTTTTTTTGTTTTCTTTCTTCAATTCACGGCAATGGGGGGGGGCATGGGTGAGACAATTTTTTTTCATCACTCCTCCCTTTGCATTACTTTAATCCTAACCCCTTCTTTTATTCTTTCTAACATAACACACTAACACAACATGTTTACAACATGTTTCCACCCATAGCATGGTCGGCCACTATGCTTTAATTTTGGGTAATTTGACATGCAAACCCATCATTTTCACAACATGCATTATTAGGCCACTTTACATTTGCCTAGCACATTTCTAAATTTTCTCACATAAGTCCTATTTGATAAAATTCACTTACAATTAACAAAATTCAAACATGAAATTTTCACACATGCATATGTACATATAATGAGCATCAACTATGACGGTTAATTATTTTTATGACTCGGTTTAGTGGTCCCGAAACCACTTTCCGACTAGGGTCAATTTGGGGCTGTCACAACTCTCCCCCACTTAAGAAATTTTCGTCCCCGAAAATCTTACCGGTAAATAGGTTTGGGTATCGGTCTTTCATAGAGTTCTCAGGTTCCCAAGTAGCTCCTTCCATCCCGTGTTTGAGCCATAACACTTTTACTAAAGGAACCTTTTTGTTTCGTAACTCTTTCACTTCACGAGCTAGGATACGAATCGATTCTTCTTCATAACTCATATTGGCTTGAATTTCAACCTCTGATGGACTAATTATGTGCGATGGATCAGATCTATAACGTCGAAGCATCGAAACATGAAAGACGTCGTGAATCTTTTCAAGTTCAGGGGGAAAAATCAATCGATACGCAACTGGACCGACTCGTTCGGATATTTCATATGGCCCGATGAACCTCGGACTCAATTTGCCCTTACGCCCAAATTTGAGTATCTTTTTCCAAGGTGAAACTTTAAGAAACACTTTATCTCCCACCTGATATTCAATGTCCTTTCGTTTCAAATCCGCATACGATTTCTGACTATCTGTGGCTGCCTTCAGACTTTCACGGATTACTTTTACTTTCTGTTCAGCATCTTTAATCAAATCAATTCCAAAAATTTTACTTTCATCGAGCTCGGTCCAAAACAATGGTGTACGGCATTTACGCCCGTACAAAGCCTCGTAAGGTGCCATCTTAATACTTGATTGAAAACTATTGTTGTAAGCGAATTCAATCAAAGGTAAATACCGCTCCCATGAACCACTAAACTCGAGGATGCAACATCTCAACATATCCTCAAGTATTTGAATTATCCGCTCGGATTGACCATCGGTTTGTGGATGAAAAGCGGTGCTAAAATGCAGCTTGGTACCCAAAGCTTCTTGCAATTTCTTCCAAAATCGCAAGGTGAATCTCGGATCTCTATCTGACACAATAGAAATCGGTACCCCGTGTAATCTCACAATCTGAGAAACATACAACTCAGCTAGTTTTTCCAATGAAAAGTCCGTGTGTACGGGGATAAAGTGAGTCGACTTAGTCAGTCTATCCACGACAACCCAAATTGCATCTTTCTTACTTGCTGACAATGGTAACCCAGATACAAAATCCATCGTGACTCGGTCCCATTTCCATTCAGGTATCTTGATCGGCTGAAGTAAACCCGTAGGCACTTGATGTTCGGCCTTCACTTGCTGACATATTAAACACTTCGAAACAAAATCGGAAATGTCTCGTTTCATTCCATGCCACCAAAACTGACGTCTCAGATCGTTGTATATTTTCGTACTCCCCGGGTGAATTGACATTCGGCTACAATGAGCTTTGTTCAGAATCATCGAAATGAGTCCTAAATTTCTTGGAACACACAACCGACTTCTGAACCTCAAACAATCGTCATCATCAATTTGAAACTCTGATTCCATATTCGGAACACATTCAGCCCATTTTGCAGCCAATTCATCATCGACTTTCTGGGCTTCACGAATTTGATGAATCAATAATGGTTTGGCCTTTAATTCTGGCACTAACACATTGTCGGATAGAACAGACAAGTGTACATTCATCGCTCATAAAGCAAACAGTGATTTACGACTTAAGGCATCTGCAACCACATTAGCCTTTCCCGGGTGATAGTCAATGACAAGCTCATAATCTTTTAACAACTCGAGCCAACGTCTTTGTCGCAGATTCAAGTCTCTTTGAGTTATCAAATATTTGAGACTTTTGTGATCCGAATATACATGGCACTTCTCACAAAATAAGTAGTGTCGCCATATTTTCAAAGCGAATACGATGGCAGCTAGTTCGAGATCATGGGTCTGATAATTTTTCTCATGTGGCTTTAATTGTCTCGACGCATAGGCCACAACTCGACCTTCTTGCATCAATACGCAACCCAACCCAAGTAGGGATGCATCACTATAAATGACGAACTCCTTGCCTGATTCGGGCTGCACTAGTACTGGAGCTTCCGTCAAGTGAGTTTTCAATTGTTCGAAACTTTTTTGACACTTTTCTATCCATTCAAACTTAACATCCTTCTGAAGTAGTTTCGTCATTGGTGTGGCTATCATCGAGAAACCTTTCACAAACCGTCGGTAGTAACCGGCAAGTCCCAAAAAGCTCCGAACCTCAGTAATATTTCTCGGAGGCTTCCAGTTAAGTATGGCTGAAATTTTGCTCGGGTCAACTCGAATACCCGATGCGGATACCACATGACCCAAGAAGCTAACCTCTCTTAACCAGAACTCACACTTACTGAACTTAGCATATAACTGCTTATCCCATAAAATTTGCAACACTAATCCCAGGTGTTCAGCATGATCGGTTTCATTTCTCGAATAAACCAAAATATCATCGATAAACACGACTACAAACCGATCCAAATACGGTCTGAAGATCTGATTCATCAAATCCATAAATACCGCAGGGGCATTAGTGAGCCCAAACGGTATCACTAAGAACTCATAGTGACCGTATCTCGTTCTGAAAGCAGTTTTGGGTATATCCGAATCTCGAATTCGCAACTAGTAATAACCCGATCTCAAATCTATCTTTGAAAACACTGAGGCTCCCTTTAGTTGATCAAACAAATCGTCAATGCGTGGCATCGGATATTTATTCTTTATTGTCACCTTATTCAGTTGACGATAGTCGATGCACAACCTCATGGTTCCGTCCTTCTTTTTTACAAACAATACTGGTGCACCCCAAGGTGAGAAACTTGGTCGAGCGAAACCTCTATCCGTCAATTCTTGCAACTGAGCTTTCAACTCTTTTAACTCGGTTGGTGCCATACGATACGGAGCTATTGAAATCGGCGTAGTCCCAGGTACAAGCTCAATACCAAACTCTACCTCCCGAACAGGTGGTAAACCCGGTAATTCCTCGGGAAAAACATCCGGGTATTCACAAACCACCGGCACAGGTTCGGGTTTCTTTTCTAACTCTTTGTCATCAAGTACATACGCAAGGTATGCTTCGCACCCCTTTATTACATATTTCTGGGCCAACATTGATGATATTACAGCTGGGAACCCCTTTAAGTCTGTAGACTCAACTCGGATTATCTCGTTATTTGCGCACCTCAAATCAATAGTCTTGCTTTTGCAATTCACAACCGCATCATGCACGGTCAACCAATCTAAACCGAGGATAACATCAAATTCATCAAACGGCAAAAGCATCAAGTCCACCGGAAAACAGGAACCTCGAATTACTAGGGGACATTTCTTACACACTTTGTCGACAAGCACGTAACGACCCAAGGGATTTGACACCCGAATTACAAACTCAGTAGACTCAATAGGTAAAGTCTTACTGGATGCTAAGGTTTCACATATATAAGAATGAGTAGAACCAGGGTCAATCAAAGGAATCACATTAGTATCAAAGAGAGTAAAAGTACCGGTAATAACATCTGGCGAGGAAGCATCCTCGCGTGCGCGTATAGCATAAGCCCTAGCAGGAGCACGAGCCTCAGATCTGGTCGTAGCATCTCTAGATCCTCTCTGACCACCACTAGCATTGCCCGTATTTCTAGATGGTCTACCTCGAGCAGTGGTAGCACCCGGTTTCCCACTCTGATTTACATTCTGTTCAGACAACCTCGGTCAATCTTTAATGAAGTGGTCAACTGATCTGCACTTGTAACAGGAGCGGTCATGAAATATACAACTCCCCGAATGCCATTTACCACAATACTGGCACTCCGTTCTGTCTCGACGATCATTTCCAACATTGGCGATCGAAGTGACGCGTGTGCTCACAGGGGGTCGATCGCGATCTCGTCTAGAAAAACCCGAAGTGTCCCTAGACCGGCCTAAGTCATCTCTAAATTTCTTCGATGATTGTTGAAAGGGCTTTCCTGAAGATCTCTTACGAAACTACTTTGCTCCCACATAGGCTTTCCTTTTCTCCTTACTGAGCTCCTCGGCTTTGCAAGCTCGCTCGAAAAGAACCACAAATTCTCAGATTTCTAAAATGCCAACATACAGCTTTATATCATCATTCAGTCCATCTTCGAAATGTTTACACATCACAGCTTCTGAAGAAATGCATTCTCGCGCGTACCGGCTAAGCCTCACAAATTTTCGTTCATAGTCGGTAACCAACATGGAACCTTGTTTGAGTTCAAGAAATTCCTTCCATTTTTGGTCAATGAATCTCTGACTGATATACTTCTTTCAAAACTCGGTTTGGAAAAACTCCCAAGTTACTTGCTTTCTGGGCACAACAGAAGTCAACGTATTCCACCAATAGTAGGCAGAATCACGTAGCAAGAAGATAGTACACTTTAGGCACTCATCGGGTGTGCAAGATAGCTCGTCGATTACCCGAATAGTGTTGTCCAACCAAAATTTAGCTTGCTCGGCATCATCGCTGTCCGTAGCTTTAAATTCAATAGCCCCATGCTTTCGGATTCTGTCAACTGGGGGCTTATTTGACCTTATTTGGTCAGCTACCGGAGGTATCGTAGGTGCGGGGGTTGTGTTTGTCGGGAATGGAGGTTGTGGAACAGCCGTATTAGTCCGAATGTATTGGTTGAACAAATCATTCATCACGCTATAAAAAGCTTGTCTAGCTTCATCATTCGAATTACTAGCAATAGGTTGAGAGTCCGCCGGCGCTGTCCCTTGTGCGGGAGCAGGCGCTACACTCTTAAGATCATCAGCTACAGCTCGGTCGGGATCGGGATCCATTACTATAAGTAAACACATTTGCAAATGTCAGAAATCACCACACTATCAAATAATCACATAATGGCATGTATAGCTAGACTCAAACGTATTACGGTAGTCCTAGAATCGACTAAACCGTAGCACTGATACCAAATTAATTGTAACACCCCGTACCCGAGACCGTTGCCGTAGTCGGACACGAGGGGTTTGCAGACTTAAATCACTTATTTGCACAGTCCATTTTAAATTTCCAGATGAGCTGGCTAACTGCGTCACTGTCACCTTAAAAATCATATCTCGAATTCCAAAACTCGAAAACTAGTTCCGTAAATTTTTCCTGAAATTACACTCATATGTCCATCTACAATTGTTTTTCTAGAATTTTTGGTCGAACCAATTAGTACAATTTATTAGTTAAAGTCTCCCCTGTTTCAGGGTTCGACTACACTGACCTTTGCGTATTACGACTTGCATATCTCCCTGTACAGGGCTTCAATACTGATGCTGTTTGTTTCTATAGAAACTAATCTCGAAAAGGAATATATACATATATGGCATGACTTCTAATTATCTCTGGTTAATTTATAATGAATTTCCAAAGTCGGAACAGGGAATCTAGAAACCGTTCTCGCCCTGTTTCGCGAAAACTTAATTATTTCATAATATACTGTTCATATGATCAATTCGTTACTTTCCTATGAAAATAGATTCATCCAGGTTCGACTACATAATTTAGTCACTATTTAATTCCATTCCTACTGTTTTTAGTGATTTTTCACATTCACGTCACTGCTGCTATCAGCATCTATTTTTAAGGTAGACTTTACCTATTACATAGTTTCCATGATTCAACTAGCCCTTTAGCATATATAGCACAAAATATGATCATGATTAACCATTCCAATGGCTAATCGTTCCCAAACATTTCCATACCTCTTAACGAACATCATACAAGATGATTATAATACTAAGCTCAAAGTGTATATAAGCCATTTTCGCATGGCTATCCAAATTTATACAAAACCAAAGGGTCCATGACCAACAACAAAACGGGTAGTCCTATACATGCCATTTCAAAGTTCAACCAAAAGTGTACCAAAGGGGGCTTTGATAGTGTGGGCGACTTCGACTTCAATAATCCCGAGTCCGATAGCTGACGAACCAAAATCTATAAAACAGAGATTCAAAGAACGGAGTAAGCATTTAATGCTTAGTAAGTTTGAGCCATAAAATTAGACACAACTAAAGTGTAGCATTCATATGGCTAAACAGATAATTTCATATGCACAAATTCTCAATATCATATTTACTTCACTTTACCAACCCTTATATTCATACACAAAAGATCAACTTAGCCAAAGGCCGGTAGCTCATTTATCGACTGAGCGAATACTAATTGTAAGGGATCAACTAAATCAATGCATATACGAGACATACCTCATTGCTGGGATTTTACGAGCATATTAATTGAAACTATTACTGCAAGGTCGCTCATTCCCAAGCCAAGTACCTTCGGGATTTAACCGAATATAGCTACTCGCTCAATGACTTCGGGACATAGCCCGGATATAGTAACTCGCACCAATGCCTTCGGGACTTAGCCCGGATATAGTAACTCGCACAAATGCCTTCGAGACTTAGCCCGGATGTAATAACTCGCACAAATGCCTTCGGGACTTAGCCCGGAACTAGTCACTAGCGCAAAATGCCTTCGGGACTTAGCCCGATTATCATCTAAATATTCATGCACATATCAATAAATCATGACACATCTATATTTCATTTTCATAATTAGAGTTCAAACACAAGTCACGTATTTAGTGACTATGACGCAGATGGATGGTTTATTTATGAAAGATGAAATAAATTGTTTTGATTTGTTTAAGTGATCAGAAAATTTTTATTGATTCGGTTTGTTCCTGAACCATTTCAATTTCATGTTTTAGGATCTCGAGAACCCTTTTTAGGGACATATTGAATGAATGAAACTAAATTAATTTTAAAAGCAAATTTTTATGCCCCAAATTAGTAACCTAAGTCCAGTAACACCTCGTGGTCGACTCCGGCGACGGTCTCGGGTAAGGGGTGTTACATTACCAAAACTAGCTATAGAAGTGGCTTTTGAAATCACAGGTGGTCTGTTTCGATCCCGTCTAGAATAGCTCTCAGTATCCTTTGAACGACTAAAATCATCTCGAGACTTCTTTGATGCTGAATGAAATAACTTATTTGCTGATCTTTTCTTTTCTTTTCAAGTCGGCTTTTCTTTTCTCTTTCCTGAGTTCCTCAGCTTCACATGCTCGTTCAACAAGCACAAAGAACTCTTTTGTTTCCAGAATCCTGACTAGCAAGTGGAAATCTTTATTCAAACCATCTTCAAATCTCTTGCACATAATTGCTTCGGTCGAAACACTTTCTCGCATATTGACTCAATCTTACAAATTCTCTTTTGTATTCTATAATAGACATACGGCCTTGCTTTAGTTCTAAGAAACTCTTTGTGTTTCTGATCTATGAATCTCAGACTGATGTATTTCTTTCTAAACTTAGTTTGAGAGAACTCCCAAGTGACTCATTCTTTCAGAACCACTGATATCAATGTTTTCCACCAATGGTACGCCGTATCTCTCAAAAGTGAAACAACACACATAAGACATTCATTAGGAGTACATGACATTTCATCAAAAACTCGTATTGTATTTCCAAGCCAGAACTCAGCTCTCTCAGTATCATCATCAGTCATGGCACGAAACTCTTCAGTTGCATATTTTCTACTTTTATCAACCGGAGGCTTACTCATCTGAATCGAATTCACAACTTGTGGCATGACAAGGACTTGTGGAGGATTAGACAGGGGTGAAGGTTTTGGAACAGTCAGATTAGTTCTAATATATTGAGTGAACCACTCATTCATCATCTGGAAAAGGGCTTGCTTAGCCTCTCTTTCGTGGCTACTCGTAATCAGCCTAGAATTAGCCGATGCTACCCCTTGAGCAGGAGCGGGCGCATTACTTTCGACATCATCTGCTACGGCTCGATTGGGATCCATTTACTATACGAAGACACATTTTAATTGTCAGGAATCATCACACTATCACAGTTTATAATTATGGCATGTGATAAACTATAATTTATACATATTTTTATCCCATGCCTAGCACATTTATGGATGGTTTCTCTTTAGATTTGGTGAATTAGATGCTCCTAATCCTTAATTTCATGTTTTATACTTAGATGAGCATAGGAGAGTAAAAAGAGCGAGAAACGGGCCGAAAACGGAGAAAATGGACCCACATGGGAAATCAACACGGCCTGGACTTCCTCACACAAGCGTGTCACATGGCCGTGTCTATTTGGAAGGATCGAAGCATGACTTACACGGGTAGACTACATACCCGTGCCTATTCAACAGCCTTGACCACGGGCTGGAGTAATCGCATATGGGCGTGTCCCTACCGAGCCCATGTATAGCCCTATTCGGAAAAGGCCACTTTTAAGGGCTCTTAGGCATTCTAAAGCCTATTTAAACATCGGAAGAGGCATTTAGAACAGACACACGGAGTAGGAGGCAAGGAATTACTCAAGGAGAAGCTAATTGATCCATCTCAGAAGCCGGATTCATTGTCAAGACTGAAGATCTCCCTTCAATTTCCATTTAGGGGTTTTAGGTTTTCTTTATGTTTTGTTATCTTTGTTCTTTTGAGATGTTTTCTTTCTTAGTTATGAACTAAACCCTCTAAATACCTAAGGGGAATGAAACCTAAGACAGATATTGTTATTAGTATCTGAATTATATGATAAATATTTGACTTGTTCTTAATTATGTGTTCTTAATTCTTGTTTTAATATTCCAAGATATTGATTCAAGTTAATGCTCCTATTCAAAGGAGGAATAGACCCTGTCTAACAGTAAATGTGTCGTAATTAAGCGGAGTTGATTGCACGTCTAGAAATAGGGTGATAAGATTTTGTCGGATTAGGGTGAAACCTAATAAGGGGATCCATAGATCGAGTTAATGCAACACTAGGGCATTAATTAGAAAGAGATTTCAATTAATCAACCTAGGGTTAGACATTATTAGTCTTGAGAGAGATAATAATATAACTTAGGGATTTCTACGAATCAAGTCAAGTGAATAAATCGTCTGATTCAGGGTCAAATAACAAGTGAAGTCTAGGTAGATTTTTCCTTGAGTATTGTCTTAATAAATCGAGTTCTCCCAAAAACTTTTCCCCATTTTCTCTCTATCCACCCTTAGTTTAGTTAATTAGTTTAGATAAACAAATCCCTTAATTTTTAGGCTAGATAATAAAAAGAAAGTAATTACTAGTACTCTTGCTTCCTTTGGGTTCGACAATCCGGTCTTGCTAAAGCTATACTACTATTTGATAGGTACACTTGCCTTCATCGTGATAATAGTTAGTTTCAAGAACGATTAATTATAAATTTTTAAAACCTATCACGAATATCACGTATCAGCATGTATAACTAGACTCACATGCGATACATTTGTCCTAGAACCGACTAAACCATAGCTCTGATACCAATCAAATGTAATACCCCTAACCGTATTCGTCACCGAAATAGAGTTACGAGGTATTACCGAATAACACACCTTATTCACATACACTTAAGTATTCATAATCGAAATTCATTCAAAACATTTACAATGTCCTTTATAAGGCTCTACGAGACCTTAAAACATGCTTAGAAGTGGTTCAGGACTAAACTGATAACACTCAAAAAATTTCAAAAACATAGAATGTAACACCCCAAACCCGGCCCAGACGTTATGGCTGAATCTGACGTGCCACATTGGAGTTGAAAACCCATGTTCCATTTTAGTGTTTTAAAAACCATATATTTTGTTGAGTTAACAAAGTGAATGGAAGCTGGGCACCAGGTAGGTATCTGAGACAGAGGAGGTGAGCCATGAAGGCTACTTAAGTACCAAGCTCTTCGATTGGATCCAATCCTAGACATGCCCACGACCATTGCCACACTTTGTTATATCGAGTTTAAATTTGTTTAAGTGGACGTCTTTGATAAATTGAATAATCGTGGTGTTGTGATATTTTGAAATCAAGTATCATTTTGAAAACACATCCCAAGTCTAGCCCATTTGTATAACTATCAACCAGTTTTAAAGTTATTAAAAATAAAATAATCCCAAAAAGAAATAAGAAAAGTAAAATGACCTTATTACAACCCAAGAAATAAATAATAATTAAAGGAAATTTAAAGAAAACCAATGCTTATTTAAAAGCCCAAAGGCGATCACCGTGGCCACTCTGAATCCCCTTTGGCTCCAAGTCCCCACATCAAGGATCACCTGCAAGATTAAGGAAAGGGGGTGAGTTTGGAAACCCAGTGTGCAACAAGCCCCTTTCAGAGCCCAAAATAATATCAGCCTGCTGGGCCTTAGCCCAAGTCCAATCTCAATATGCATATACTGGGCCGTAGCCTTTTCATAAATCATATAACTGGGCTGAAGCCTTTTACTGTAACGGTATGGCCCATAGGCCCATTACAATATCACATGTATAACCAATAAAAGCAAATGAATGCAAGCCCATTTAGGGAGACTACTCGACCCACCATCCGCTACTCTCCACCCGTACCAACCAACACACCATGTGGGGAATAACTCAACCCACCCAACCATAACCCTCCACTGGCAGCATAGCTACTTTATCATATAACTGAAGGCCTAGCCTCTTTCAATAACTGGGACAAAATCCCTTTTAATAACTAGGGCATAAGCCCTTTTAATAACTAGGGCATAAGCCCTTTTGCACTTCCTCCATCCATATAAAAACCCAACCCAATGCTTTTATGAGTACATCATGTGCATATCATACATTTCATGTGCATATCATACATGTCATGTGCATATCATACATACCATGTTTATCAAAATCCCATGTATTAAAATCATATATAAACCCTAGGGGCATAATGGTCATTCTTGACCTAGGGGCAAAACGGTCATTTTCATATTATAAGGGTAATCCTGTAATTTTACCAAAATTTAGGGTTTCCATGTTCACTAACGGTTACTAATAATTCATGGGTGCAAACAGTGATTCTGGCCCATTTTTAGCGAAATCGTGTTATTGGGCCTAAAAACCCTTAATGGGCCCTACTTAGCCAATTTCGTCATCTAGGCCCATTTAGCCTATATTTCGTAATGGTTCTATCAGTCTCGATGCACAATTTAATAGGTTCTCCTTTTCTACCAATTTTTCTACAAATGGGCCCGAAAGCCTATTGGGCCCCACTTCGGCCCCTCGAGGCCCAACTTACCGTGAACGCCAAAAATCGCGCTCTTACCGTTTCCAATGTTCCCAATCATCATCTCAATGAATCTAACTAACTAATGAGCGTTTGCTTGCTCACAAGTCCTCAAAATGCCAGAATTTCGGCATTTCGGCTTTTCGGCATTTATCGCTTTAAGCTATGAAAAGGGTTCGTTACACACCTGTTTTGTGATATTCCTCGACGAGATCTCCTATATGATTTCTCCTATAATCAACCGTTAATAGATCAGCTCACAATAAAAGAACCAAATCGAGAACCATCTATAACAATACTTACACATTCGACCACCCTCCATAATGGCCTTAGAATCCATACCTTTGCCGAAGTTGATGACTAGATCTAGTCACTTCGATGAGTCAAGCTAATCCAAGTCGACACTACTCCTTGCTACTCCTTCACTATATAAACCATAAAAATATTAAAAGAAGAACCCCATAAAGCCTATACCCATATTCGGCCACCTCCCTAAACTAGAGGGGTTTCGGCTTTTGGCCAATAGTTACTTTAGGAATCGTTTAGAGTTCGAGCACTTACCACAGTCTTTCTCCTCTTGAATTCGTTATGCCTAAAAGATAAGGGAATTGAACACCAACAATTGAAAAGGAAATAGAGAGTTGCTGGTCAACAAAGATTCGGCACCCCCCTTAGCTTCACTGATTTCGGCTTTTGCGGTATTTCGGCAGAAGTGGAGATAAAGAAAAGAAACAATGGATGAATAGAGGGAAATAGTGGGCTGGTTTGAAAGAAGGAGAAGGAAGAAAAGGTTAATGGAGAGATAATAGATTCGGCTACAAAAAGAAAAAGAGAGAAAAGACTAACCTAAAGGGAGATAACGGCACACAAGTACCTAAGTGCCGAAAATCCCTAACTAAACCCCTCTGCCGAAAATCCCCTCTCCAATCTCCCTTATTCAGCCAACTCTATCTTCATATCAAATCCCTAAAATCTCTCCCCTTATCCCTCATTAATCTATGCACTTGACTAATTCAAACTCCTCCAACAGAATCCACCTGGGTTCCATCACTTACCCATCCTGCACACAAAAATAAATTACCCTTATTTGCCAACACAGGTAATCGATCCCATGTCCTCCCTTAAGCTCCACACGCCACCTTTTTAGGAGCTTAGTGGCATCACCCTTGCCACTTTACTACAGCTCTTTTTGTGATACATTTCTTCCACAACTTTACATAAGGTCACCTAGCCAGAACCCCTAACTCTTAAGTCCAAATTTTGAAAATTCTATCGGGTTTTGGCCAACACATGGGCCTTCCATAAGCCCATTTACATACTCAAATTATGAATTCCATAATCACATACCAAACTTTAGAAACTTACTTAAAATATCAAGAATCGCGAAAAACCCGAAAATCAGGATGTTACATAGAAAATTTTCAAAGACATAAGGGTCACACACCCGTGTGAATAGGCCGTGTGCCTCACATGGCTACCAGACACGCCCATGTCACAGGCTGTGTGAAAACAGGGCATACATACTAACTTACAATGTAACACCCCGCGCCCGCATCCGACGCTGGGACGGGGTTTGAGGTGCTACCTGACTTTTACTAACACTTCTATACTAAACAGGGCCATGAAATCTCAAATAATTAAAAACTTTTCTTTTCACATACAATCTGTCCCATATACGGGCTTACGAGGCCCAGAACATACATCCAGAGTGGTTCGGGACCCAACCGAGAACTCGTGAAAAACTTAGAAAATCTCTTACATCAAGGCTTCATACGCCCGTGTGGGTATAGAGCATACGCCCGTGTGCTAGGGACACGCCCGTGTCCCAAACCAATGTCCAAAAACCTGGACAAATACAAGGCTATTTTCCAAGCCATTTTGTCACCCTCACAACACATGCACACATACTTATACAATAGAATACAACATGGCAAAATTAGGCACTTAAACATTCCTAACATGACATGACCATGGTAATTTCACATGCAATAGATATCATAGATTTTTCTCACATCTTTACCACATTCATGCTATAATCATTATAAACTCATCACGTAATACCATAGCACATGCATGTATAAGTAAAATGAATTTACAATCCCATAATCAAAATAGGCCAACACATATGGTCAAAGCCATATCACATACTCTAATATTTAAACTCCTATACATGCCATAGACTCAAAGTACTTGAAATCACTACACCAATAGCGTTAGCTTGACAGTGTGATAATATCTCCGATGAACTCCAACCCGAACAAACCTGGAAACCATAGAGAACATGGGAAAGAAGGGGGGTAAGCTTTCGCTTAGTAAGTTCATATGAAAACAATAAGCAACTCATTAACTTGTTTTATCAATGTTTACAACATATTCTCAAGTTCACGACAAGCTATCTTCCTGTGCAATAGTCACTAAATTATTTATCTATGGAGCTACAAAACTCAGAATTAAGTTCCGTAAATTTTATATGAAACTAGACTCATTTATCTTTCTTCCATAAAATTTCCAGAATTTTTTGTCAAGTCATTTAGTACATTTTATTACTCAAAATCTCCCCTGTTTCAGGGTATGACTACTCTGACCCTTTTGTACTACGAACCCAAGTTCTCCCTGTACAGAATTCCAGTGACCATTCCGTTTATTTCCGTTAAAAATAAACTCAATAAGGAATCCATACATGTAAGTTATGACTCTTAATAATTTTTTTAAAATTTATGGTGAATTTATAAAGTTAGAATAGGGGATCTAGAATTCATTCAGACCCTGTTTTACAAGAATTCAAATATCACACAATATAGATTTCTTTTTCTTCCCCTGTTTCTTTCATGTGAAAATAGACTCATTAAGCTTTAATCCAATATTTTATTATGCCTCTAACTTATTTTCTACTATTTGTAGTGTATTTTCAAAATTACACTACTGCAGTAACTCAAATCTGTCAAGGCTAAGTTACTCATTCATGATCATTGTTCACAAAATTAATACAACATCATTTCATCCATCATGGTAAGAACACATATTATGCATCATAGATCATCACATATCAAGGAATTTTCATAGGCTTAGTATACATACTTGCACAACTCGTAACATAACTCAAGTGCATACTCACCAATGACTTACCTCATTGGGACCATCATCAACTCTTTCCTCGGATTACCCGTTGAACACTTGGAATACTAATTGGATACTCGAAAAAGCCTTTGCACATAAGTGCCTCAATTTTAGCTAAAGCTACCTCATATCTCATGACATTTCAATGCTCACTCTCGAGCTAGTCATGTAGACTCATAATTCCTAGTGACATGTCACTCGTATCCTATTCTATTCCTAAGGTTCAAGTGAGATTTTTCCTCGTCTATTAGGGCTTTGTCTTATCATATTTCTATTAATCACATACACTTAATATCTGTACAATTCATGTAATGATAACAATTAAATACATGTATAGCATGGTATTGTTTACATACAAACTTACCTCGATACCACAAAGGTGAAAAGGACATAATCATCCCTTAATCGATTTCTTTCCGTTCTAGGTCCAAATCTCGATTTCCTTGATCTATAATATCACATTTAGCCTACCAACCAGTCACAATATTCATATGGGTCTAAAAATCATATTTTTAAAAATTTTCATTTTGACCCCTAAACTTTTGATATTTGCACTTTTTCCCCAATGCTCGTAAAAATAATTTTTATCACATTTCTTTACTTCTATTCTTGATGAACCATTTTCATAACTATAGCAACTCATAATTTCAACTATTTTACACATTACAACTCATTTTACAACTTAGCAATCTAGCCCTTTTTTAAGGTGTTTTCATGCAATTTCTTTCACAAAAGTTGTTTATTAGACAACTAGGACTCATAATCTTCCATAAAAACACAGAAAACAACACATTTACTCTCATGGCAAAACCCTAGACTCTTCATCATTTTGCAAAATAGTCCCCTCTTACTCATGCTTTGAGGGTTCCAAAAATGTAAAAATCATCAAGCAAAGACATTAAAATCACTTACAAGCAAGGGAAATATGTTGCTGAAATTTTCCAGCTTCAAAACCCTTTCTTTGCTGCATATTTCGGTGAAGGAGAAGAGAAAAATGATAGCTTTTTCTTTTTGATTTGTTAATAATAAAACTAGTTAAAATTGGTGACCAAATTTCACCTAATTTTGACTTTTCAACAATTTTGTCTCCCATGGCCGGCCATCACACTTTCAATGGCTTAATTTCACTTTAAATACCCCCAATCTAAGATACAAGGCAATTTAACACCTTTAGGTATTAAAACACAACTTTTACCTTTTACGCGATTTAGTCATTTTTCGAAATTGGACTAGAAATTGCTAAAATTAACTTACCAAAATTTACATGCACTTATAAAATTATATTATAACACATAAAATAATACTAAAATAATTTTCTCTGGCCTCGAAACAGTGGTCCCAAAACCACTGTTTCGACTAGGCCCAAAATCGGGCTGTTACATGCACCACACTGCCGAGGACACGCCCGTGTGCCAGGCCATGTGAAATCTAAGGGGGTTACTGGCTTGGGTCACACGGCCAACCACACGCCTATGTGCCAGCCCTTGTGCCACACACGACCAATAGACACGCCCTTGTGTCTAGGCCGTGTCAAAACTGTAGGGTATACACGGCCGTGTAACATAACTGTGTGTCGCACACGACTGAGACACACGCCCGTGTCTCCGCCCGTGTGGACAAAAATAGGCCATTTGCAAAGCCAATTTGCAACCCTAAAATCAAGCACACAAAAACAACCAATTTGGGACCATTTCCATACACTTTAGTCAACCAAAATATACTTGCTGTCCGAACAAGCCAAATAACGTATATAAGAGAAGATGCTTCGATAAACTGTAATTCACATTCATAACATATCATCTATCATCAACCATTAAGGCTACTCAATTTCACATTAAAACCTAACAATTTGACCATTTCTCACTAAGCCATATATGAACACATTATGGACATCAAATTTTATCTCATATCATAACCAAAATAAGTTCTTCATCTTAAGCCATATCACATGGCAGGATTCACTAAACAAAACATAACATATATCATAACATCACTGGCCTATACATGCCATACATTAATATTTACAACTTCAAAACTACCAAAATATCATTTGATAGTGTGACGACAATTCTTGATGATCCCCGAGCTCACGGTAGCTTCGATAATCTATAAAATAATGAAAAACACACACAAAGTAAGCTTTCTAAAGCTTAGTAAGCCATATACAAGTAAACTTAACACATAAGATAAACTTAAACCAATACAGTCCTAGCAAGATCATACAAATCACAATTTCATTTCATAAATTACATCTAGTTCACTTGTTCATAGTTCACTTGCATATAATCACATTTTAGTCTCTTATAATTAATATCTCATCATTTATAACATACTCACCTTTCATTCTTGAATAACATGTACATTTCATACGTACCTGAATCGAATACTTATTCACATTTTCATTCTTTTCTTTATATTGCCTGTTGAACCATTCAAAATTGATAAGGATACTTGGATAGCTTAGAAAGCTTGTACAATGCCAAAGTCCTAGACGTGGTCTTACATGTAATCAAATATCCATGCCACTATCCCAGACAGGGTCTTACATGAAATCATATACAATGCCGATGTCCCAGACATGGTCTTACACGTAAATCTCAAGTTGATACCAACGTCCCAGATGTGGTCTTACACAATATCACACCTCAAAATCCTATGTCATGACATATGTATCCTATACTATTCCTATGGTTCGTACGGGGCCTTCGGATGTTGTAACTTTGTCGATACTTTCTCAAATTCAATTATTCAGCTCTCATAGCAATTCAATACATTTCCACAATAATTAAACATATATTAATTAATTGAAATACGTTTATTTTCATATGAACTTACCTCATAAATGAGAACGACTAAACGAGTCGGTTATTCTACAACCTTCAACTTTCCCCGATCTAATTCTGATTTCTTTCATTCTTGATCTATATAAATTCAGATTTCACTAATTTAATCACACATTTATTCATTTCAATACAAAAACACATAATTAGGGCATTTTACACTTTATCCCCTAAAACTTCACATTTTGACATTTTAGTCCCTATTTCATAAAATCACAAAATACACATAATTTCACATTTCTCATGCTTAGCCAAATTTTCATGTAGTCTTTAGTAGCCCATAAATTTCACTTATTTCACATTTTAACCCTTCAATTTCTCATTTTCACAAATTAGCCCATAATAATCAAATTCATCAAAAATCCCAATACAAAACATATTAACCCAACTCATATCCTTCATTTTTCATCAATTAACAACATAAACCTCATGGATTCATCCATGGCATATCTCAAAATTATCAGCACTTTCTAAAATTAAGACATGGGCTAGCTAGAACATGAAGCAACGATCACAAAAATGTAAAAATCATCAAAAATCAAGCTCAATACATACCTTAATCAAGCTAATTAGGTGGCGAATGCTTCAAATCTCTAAACCTTATTCCTTTTCCTTTGATTTTGGTTAATCGATGAAGAAAAATGATGAATTTAATATGTTTTTTCTTTAATAAACATTAACACATCAATTACTATTTTACCCTTGGCTTAATAACGTATAATTCATGCATTTTAAGGTCATTTATGTCCAATCCCACTATCCATGGTCCAATTCCATAATAAGGACCTTACATTTCACAAAGCATAGAATTTAAGCACTTTTAACTAATATCTAGCCGCTTTGACATTTTACGCAATTAAGTCCTTTTTAAAATTGAACACACAAACAATAAAATGTTCACACGAAATTTTCACACATATCACATATCATGTTTTAAACACAAAAAATTAATATTAAAATATTTTTTGACTCAAATTTGTGGTCCCAAAACCACTGTTCTGACTAGGGTCTAAACCGGGCTGTTACAGTTACAAGCTAAAAAGTCCTATGTGAACTTGGTAAATCTATTCATGAATCAACATTATATTGAGTAATTGCAATTATGACTGTTTGTATTCAGTTTGGATAATCAAATTACCAATATGATTTATCGATGGATCCATATATTTGAGGACCTTATTGTTTGTATACTTTGTAATATACAAAACTTAGGTGTTTGAAACTGAAAATGGTAAATCGTTTATATATCATGCTAGAATTACATGTATGTATAATTTTTCCTAGTTATGTGTTCCAAAACTTATCCTTGTACATATTTGCTCAAAATTCATCTTTCATTTTAGTTTTTTTTGTTTTCTTGCTTGAGGACAAGCAATGACTTAAGTGTGGGGGAGTTTGATCTGCAGCAATTCGTTGTAGCAGATAAAACTAGTTTCAGTACTTAAGGAGCTTGAATATAATAAATTTTAGTATGTTTTATTTAGTTTTTCAATTTTCATTTTCAATTAATAAAATGTATGATTTGAGCCTTTATATGACCTGAGGGGCTAAAGTAGGCTCAAGGGAAGGACAACGTGTTTGATGAGAGTGCAAGATACCATTCGGAGGCATGAGAACACAAGACTAGTCACCATGATGCAACACGGTGGTTCAATGCTGCAACATAGTAAGCAGAATACTAAAATAGCAAGATTTCCTTTGGTGTCGGGACATAGCCAAAGGATGTCCCAAAATAGCTCTAAATCTAAGCTTCAGCCAAGCAAACTGTCATTAGTGTCGTGACATAGGGTAGAGGATGTCGTGACATCGACCCTGTATGTAAGAATTAACAAGCTAAAGGCATTTTAGATCGCATAATAAAATTTAATGCAAAAACATCAGCCGAACTAGGGCAAGAGCAGCCAAACCTTATATTATAAATAGGCTTTATTAAACACTGTAGAGGCTTCTTTTCTGTAACTTAGAATTTTTCTTTTAGTTTAGTTTTCAGTTTTTAGTTTCTTTTATACTTGGGATTTCTTTTTAATTTTATTTTCATTAGTGTTTTTCATCGAATCTGACTTGTCGATTCAACAAAATCTTTGTGGATTTTTGAACTTTAATTATTCAATATAATTAAAGGTTTCTCTAAACTTTTACTCTTGATCTATTTTTCATGTTTATTTCCTTCATCGAGTTTATATTGTTTATAGGATCCATGAGGAACTAATCCTCTTATAGAGGATTAGCGAGTGAATGTGGGGGTAAGTACTTTTTATGTAAGGATTCCTAGTGGATCAATGGTTGGAGTAGAAAGAACTTAAATCCTAGGCTTGACAACCCTAGGAAGTCATTTAGGTGGGAATTAACCCAAAATTGGTATTACTTATCCGTGGACCACTTACCTCAATTTGGTTTGGACTGTGAGGTCGAGAGATAAGTAGTTCTTACCGACTCGTTAGTTTAGTGGAAGATCAAGAGATCCTGCTAGGTTAGCAACTAGTTGATTAAGTAGAACCCGAAATAAGAACTAGTTTGACTACCAAAGCAAGTTAGTCTCCCATGCTTAGATTTGATTAAGTTAACATATTAGTTCTCCTTTTTTTTATGCAGTTTTATTTATTTTCTTATAAAAAAAATTTATTTTCTATTTATGTTTTATCATACTAAAATTTAATTAAAATACTAATTAGATCTATTAAAGTTTAGGTTATTATTAATTTAGTACTGGCCTTCCTTGGGTACGATTCTCGGAGTACTCACTTTCTTCGTTGTAAAAAACTAAATTAAAACCTAATCCGTATACTTGCGAAAACTACCTAATATTCATATTTGGTTGCAAGAAATTACTCTAGGCATTAGTACTTCTGGAGGCAGTTGCTCGCTTTCTCATAGCCAATGTTGGCTTGTCTGTTACCTCTAGTGGACTCTTAATGGCAGATACATATTTGCAAATACTCTGAAAGAAAACCCCTTTTCCCACACATATCTATGTAAAAGATGCTTTCACATATTCCTCTTACCTTTGTATCTTGGAAATGCCCTTATCCACAAGTTTCCAGTGCTCCCATACATGCCATAACCGTTATGACAGATTTTTCATCACACGAATCATATAGTGGTTTTCACATATATGCCCTGACGGGCTTCCATGTTTATTGTCCTGGCGTACATCATTTTGCCAAAAGGGCGAACCTGTCCTCCATTAGATCATGCCATGGCCAGCCATGGACTTTTGACTCTGATGAGTCAGTAGACCATTTTTATGGTGTTGCTCTATAGAGCTAGTAGATAATTTCCATGATGCCACTCTGTAGAGCCAGTAGACCATTTATCCAACTACCAACTCAAATCCTTCTTGTTAATTTGAACACCTACATGTTCACTCGCAAGGTCGGGCCATGATCATATTACAGTGAGTCCAATTCCCATTCAATCCATTCATTCCTCCATTACATCAATTTTCCTATCTTCAACTAACCCACCAAATAATTCCCTCTATACGCCACACATTATATTCGTGCATATCACACACATCATTACAGCCAATACTATTTATTCATTATATATCATGGAGTACGCCACATACGAATTCATCGATACATTACCCTATCATAAAAATAAAAACATACTTACAAACATTCATGTAATTGTACAACTTTATGCATGCTTAACTTTCCCAGTCAAACACAATCATATATAGCCATAGAACTCAAACTGAACATAGTGCAGAACATACAAGCAAAACATCAACCAAAATAACATCCAAATAATGGAGTAAAGAAACTCACATGTTGTCCTTCCTCCTTACTACCTTAGCTTTTCCAAATACCAGAGTTTGCTCCATCCTGATTAGCTAAGCATGACAACCAAATATACCAGTTAACTAAAAGGCATTCATGCTTTAAAATCCAGAATCTAGAAACTTGCAAAAACCTTTTAACTTTTACAAAAACCCCCAAATTCTTTTTTTCTCAAATCCATGAGTACAGAAAGATTAGAAAGCTTACCAAATCATCAGATTTTTATCTTTTTAGACTCAATCCTCATGTTCTTCACTCCATTAGAGCTTTCCTTAAGTTTTCTCTTCCTCGAAATAGCTAAATAAAAAGATGAAGAAGAGAAGAAAACAAAAAAAATTGAGAAGAATTTCCCCCCAGAATAACATTTCTCAATTATAAATAATCTTACACGCACAGTCACCTAAAACCCCCATTCAAAACCAGTAGTCGACATCATTATGTTTCCCACTCATGAATCAGTCAGTTCCAATGTAACTGAATTAGAATTAAAACCCAACTATTTTCTATTCAACCATTAAAATTTTTAGATTTTACAGTAGAGGCTATCAAACCTATGATTTCTTTAAATTAACTCTCAACTTTTTCCTAAATTTCAGGCTTCTATTGAAAACTGGGTGTAACATTAATGATGAACTCTCCAACTCTATTTATAAAGGTGTAGAGGTAGGAGTAGAAGTAGTTTTAGAAGGAGAAGTTGTTGAGCTTGAAAAACCTTTATGTGATAATATGGAGGAGTCATCGCATTTTCCAAATACATTAGAAGAAATATCATAATAATAACCAGCCAAAAATACGTTCCAACAAAGTGATGCTTAGACAAAGGTGAAAGATAAAAAATTGAGTTTGTAATTCCTGAATTGAAGATTCCTTAAAAAGTGCTATAGAATAGGCAAGGTTTCAGAGAGAAATGGCTCAAGAGGTGTATGTCGAAAGGGCCTAAGATAAGAAGGCACTAATATGTTCATTCGCTGTGGAAGGTCCCAAATTATTCGATTATGAATAAAGGTCAGGTTAAAGTATCTATGACTTCATGGAAGTTCCACTTTGGGGGCATCACGGATCGCCTGAGGACAACTTTCTAAACTTCTCGATGGAATTTGAGCATTTTTGTAAATAATTAAAATATTGGAGCCAAAACTCTCATTACTTTTGTTTAGTATTTTCATTTATTTCATGCTTAAAATTATGCCTTAGTATGCACATTTTTGTGTAGATAGGTGTTTGGGATTGAAAAACTAAGAAATTTTGTGCATATATATGATTTTGTGACACCTTATGGTTAGTGTCGCGACATTGTGGGCAATTTTGGGGGAAGTTTTGAACCATTGTTAGTGTTGTGACATCAAACTCTTGGTGTCGCAACATACAAAATAGATGTGGTTCTTTTCCCAAAATGTGTAATAATGTTGCGACATAAAAGCGTAGAAGTCACAACATTGGGATCAATTTTCTCCTAATGCCTCGACACCACAACCCAAGTGTCACGACACCACAACCCGATTTCACAAAGTACCCATTTGAAGTCACAAACTACCCCTATTTTGGCCTATTTAACAACAAAAATAACCCCCAAAACACCTATTTCACTTAGTTCTCAACATTAAAACCCTAAATCACTCTTTCCCTTTTCTTTTTCTCTAAAGACAATCCTCTAATCTCTTCACCTCTTTCAATTTTTCTGCATTTGTTGGTTTCTCTATTTTTCTTTCAGGTTTTCTCTTGAGTTAGAGAACAATAAAACAACAAAGGGTTTAATCAATCATGCTTTTAACAACAACAAATCGTGAATTTTAAGAGTTCCAAACCCTTTGTTCTTCAAAAATCTTATTATAGTTGCAAAATCACTCATTGCATGTTAGATTTTTCTACTTGCATGTGTTAAATATTTGAAGAACTTAGTGAAAATTTTGAAATTGTTGATTGTTTTGACTAGGTGGTTAGATTTTTTTTAAAAAGAATTATTGAATATTGAGGAAAAATATAAACCATGCCTCATTGAAAAACCAAATAGACATGTTCCAATCAGAACCACTTCTGTTAATGGAGTACATTTTGGAAAAATTAAAAATAATTAGGCCAAAAAGCTTTTCCTGACACTTCAAGGACGAACTTCATCTTTCAACCTGATTTTGTACCAATCTCCTCTTTATGCGAGGAAATATAAGATCTACTCTGGCTCCATAGGTCGCATGACTTTTGCTTCTTGCCAAAAACACCCGCGCTTATACCTGTGTTTTACTCCAATCTAAATTTTTTTGATGAAAACCAACTGAATGTTCAACACCAAAGAGTAGAAATCTCTCCCAGGGCCATTTTTGATCATTATGGCACTCTATTTTATAAATAAGATGACATTGCTACAATTGATTTAAAATTTTTTTATAATGTCGACTACTTAACCAAAAATAGAGAAGAGTGGAAATGAGAGGCAGACACTACTTTTATTGTCTCATTCAATCAGGCTATCATGTTTCCTATTGTCAAAATATGGATGCAACTAATTTGTACACGTGTTAGCCCTGCGCTTAACATTAACAAGGTTAACATCTTTCGAGCTATGTTGTTATATTCTATTTTGCAACGAAACATGCCTACTTAGGGGGAATAGATCAACAAACATATGAAGAGGTGTGTGATGAGCGACAAGGTTGGTATATATTACCCATACCTAGTTACAAATTTATGTTGTCAAGCTAGGGTAGTTATGGAGCCAACCAAGCAGTTTCACCGACCCACTCGAAGAATCATCGGTGATTCCATGGTCTATAAATTTAGAAAGCTACAAAGGAAACAAATCCAAAAGTGGAACCAACAGCGTTAACACAAAAAGTAGATGCCATCCACTCTTTTAAAGAAGCCAATCAAAACAAAAAAGGCTCTGAAAGATGAGGTGGTTAAAGGTATGCAGTTCACCACTCAATAGATAACAACGTTTTAGTTGTTCGTTAACCACTATGTCGAGCAACACGGGTTGGATGTCTTACCATGGACGGTGAATCAATTTCTGGCATTCCACCTAGGAGGAGAAAAAGAAATCAAATATGAATAGGAGGAAGGAGACACGATGGAAGATGATGCCTTAGTTCCTTACTTCGACAACCTTAACATGGTGTTCGTGTTCAAGCGTCCTTCAACAAAAGGACTTATCTTTCGTAGCCCTGAAACTGATGTGTCATGTAATTGACCGAATCAATGAGTTTACAATAGGGCAGCAAAGAGGAAGGACTAGGGTAAGATGGTAATGAATCCAGACTCGGAGTCCAGTGATGATGAATAATTACATTTCTTAGCAAATTTTTATTTTTCTTGTCGAATGTAACTAAAAGCTGTTGAACTATTTTGAATTTGATTTGGTTTAGACTATTTTTCCTTTTTATTTTGTTATTATTTGCATGCTATGTTTGTGTGTTTTTGTGTCTTTTTCTATGTAGGCCACTCACTCGATGATTACACAGCACATTTGAACTTTAGCGAGAAGGTAGACAACCATAGCTTACCATGATGAGCGGTCACGATATCCAAGGATGTTTGTTTATCCTTCTATCCTTTTTTGGAGTACACAATAGGGACAATGCATAATTTAAGTGTGTAGGGGCATTCATAGAAAATTTTTGCATGCTTAGTTATTTTCGTAGTTGTGTGCTTGTTTTTATCTTTTTGTTTCAATTGTTACATGGTGCTTGAACATGGTATGATTGACATTTGGTTAATATGGTATGATATTGTGAAATAGATTCTTTGATTTGTATAAATTTGGAATGATACTTGATAAATTCTATTCTTTGTCTAGTTTAATTAGCTACATTGCACAATAGAATAGAGATAGTAAAATTTAATGATTTTTTTTTCCAATTTTTGACCAAATGATGAATAACTATGTAGATAGATCTGTAAATGGATGCATTAAAATTTAAAATTATTTATATAAACAAATAGAAGCATGTTTTGGGTTTTTTATTAATCAAAATGTTAAGGGATGACGTAATGCACTATTTGTTTAGCTATGAGCCTAAATGACTAACCTATAGGCTATATGTATCCTTATTATCCTGAATTTGAACCTTGATTGACCCTTTCTTAATGAACCCACATTTTTGAAACCTTAAGCCTAAATTGAGGTAAAAACTCAATTCTTCTCAATCCTTGTTCTTAAAATATACTATCAAATTGATGTAAGGTCACAGACATTGAGGGTCAGGTAGAAACAATTTGGAGATCTTTTAAAAATGAATTTGAGTGAATAGTGAAGAGACAATTTGATACAGTGTGTATAGGCTGTTATTAAATGTGCCTAGAATGAAAAATACAAGTGAACAAAAGCATTGTGAGGGTTAAAAACAAACCGAGTGAATAAAAGAAAAGATTGAAATAAAAACATTGTGAGTGAAAAAAGCAAAAAAGTTTGAAATGTGCTCAAAATTAAAAAAAATCAATTCAAAAGCCTAAAATGAAGTTTTTATTGTCATAAAGGATAAGTTCTTGCTAAGTTATTTGTATTCGCTAATATTGAACCATATCTTCCACATTGTTGGAGAGAAAAAAAGGTGAGAGAAGGAGAAATAAAGCGGTGAGCTTTACGATCACACTTAAGGGAATATGAGAAGAATGCCATGTCCTATACTATTCTCAGTGTTTGAATTGTCTTGAGTCATGCTTTTCTTTGAATTCATATCAACCTAAGCCTTAGAACATCATTACCCAAAAAGCCCTATGAGACCTTAACATATTTGTTTATAAAAAAAAAACTTGTGGAACTTAGTAAGAAATGAATAATTTAAATTCCTTCATGTTATACATCATATTTGTATGACTTATCTTGATGGAAGAATGTGAAGAATATTGTTCTTTTGGGATTACCTCTATGTTTGTAACTTCGTGAACTAAATTCATTTACTCCCAAAGTTCTGAATTTATAATGCATCATTCTTAAATTGCATAGTAGAAGAATTGGTTACACTATACATACCCATAAATTGATTTTCAAACCTCTCAATTGTTCAAGTGTAAGGCCTTGAAAATAGGTCTAGTAGTTTCGGGTAAGTTTATCAGGTTCGAATGAAAATTAGGAGTTATTGGGTATATTAGTATTGTTTTTAATTTAGTTAGCTTAATTTCATTTAAAAATCGGTAAATAATATTCTAAAAAATAAAAATATTTTTTAGAAAAATTAAATTTATGGTTTTAAATAATTTCTGGGTAAAATAAATATTTTGGGTCTAATTATAATTGAAAAATAAATTAAAATGGAGGGTTTCATTGAGAGAATTTAAAAGATTAACTAAATAGGATCATTTTGCAAAACAAGGGAAATGTAAGAGTGATTGTATAGCAAATTATCCTTATTTTTGGAATTTTGGAGGGAAATGAATATTTTGTAAAACAAGAAAAATGTGGGAGTGACCTATGGCAATTTTCCCAACTTTTGAAAATTAGATGGGGGTTTTAAATTTTAAAAATGTTGCAACTACCTCATTTTGCACAAAATTTTCACCCGAATTAAGAAATTTTTCTCTCTCTTTTTTTGGCTCATTTTCATAAACTACATATCAGAGAATAGATCTAAACTTTTACTCTCTCAAAATTCTCTCCAAAATCTCCATAAAAGTTTTTCAAAGTTGAGCAAAAGTCATCCAAAATTTCTTCAAGGATCTTGATTCAATCTTCTAAATTGATCATTGAGATCAATTGAAGGTAATTCTCAACTCTAAATTCATTTTTATGTTGTTTTCAATCATTATTTTTTATTTAAATTGATTAAAATGGATTTTCAAGTTCTGATTTCTTCTTTCTTGAACATGGAACTCAACAATGATGACTCCATGATTTTGAGTTAGAATCCAAGTTTTAATGGATGTCTAAGCTCAAAATATGTTTATAAAGAGGTTTTTAATCATAAAACAAGAGATCAAACTCATTTGGTTGATCAACTTTAATAAATTTGTTTTTAAATTAAGAAGATGAGTTGATTTTTCAGAAAATTTTAAAATGATTAATATATGAAATTAACACTTAGGGTTTATGTTAATAGACTATGAATGAAGTTTAGAAGTGGTTTGTGGTGCTGAGAAGGTCGTTTAGTTGATGAATTTTATGTTTCGGCTTAATTGTGCAATTTCAGTAAGGTAGATTAGAGTAACGATTTAGATCTGTATAGCTTATGAAATTTTGACTTTCTTGATGTTAATGTTAGTTTTTAGTGCATATTTTGTCTCTGTTAAAGCTTCTCACTAAGATTAGGATGATGCTAATTAGGTTTGAGGCTCAAACTTACCTACTTGAACACACTTTTGTTTGAAAAAACAAAGTGTGGAGGTGAGTGATTTTAAAGGTTATTGGAAAATTTGCCTAGTTTTGTGTTAAATTGAAGTTTTAAATAGTGCTTTTAATTATTTAATCGCATATTATTTGGTTGGATTTGCAAAAATTAAATTTATTTTACAAGAGCATTATTGCAATTGGCTTCTGCAAAATTGTGTGTTAATCTTTTGGCATGATTAATTTGGATTGTTAATTGGGGCATGAGTTACTGAATTTTTGAGCTCTTGATGTTGGTGTTATGATTGATTTAAGACTCATGGACTGTAATAGCCCGATTTAGATCCTATTCGGAGCAGTGGTTTTAGGACCACGAATCCTAGTCAGAAAAATATTTAAAAATTATTTTCTGTGTTTATTATGTGTGAATTTTTGTGTGTGAAAATCTCGTTTGAAAAATTTACTGTTTGGATGCCCAATTTAATAAAAGGGCTTAATCACGTAAGTTATAAAAGTTTCTAACTAATTATTAAAGTACCAAATTGCTTTTTTCTTTTAATATGGGGTCTTTATGATTTAATTAGACCATAAGAATTAGTGATGGACGGTTTTAGTCATAATATATAATGGTTTCATATTTTATAACAAAGGTTAATTTTGTAATATATTAAATAATGTTAATATAATAAAACATACTGCAAAAAGCCATGCATTTTTTTCATCTTTGCCGATTCTTTAAAGGAAAAAGAAAGAAAATAAAGCTAGTTACATTCAGCCACTTCTAAATTTGATTCAAGGTTAGTTTTTGTTCGGTTTTTGAAAATTTTTACGTTTTTGAGATTGTTGCAGTGAAATGTACGAAGCCCATGCTTTAATTTTTTATTTTGATGAATATTTTGAGTTATGCCATTGATTAATAATTGAGTTTTGTGATGTTAGTTGATGAATTATGAAAGATATGTCTTGGATTAATATGATTTGTATTGAAATTTTTGATGAATTTGAGTAATTAAGGCTAAATTATAAAAATAGTAATTTGAGGGACTAAAATCTGAAATAAATGAAATGTATGGACTTGTATGAACATAAGGAACATTCGGCCTAAGCATGATATATTCAAATTTTGCATATTTTGTGTTTTGTGCAATAGGGACTGATTTGTAAAAAGTGTGAAATGTCAGGGCAAAATGGTAATTTATCCATTTATGTGTTTTTGGACTAAATTGAGTGAAATTATGCTTGAATGGGTTTAATTTGAATATGTTTAGATCAAAAACCAAAGAAATCGGATTTGGATCGAGGGAAAACCAAAGTTGTCGAATAATCATTCTGTTCAGATTATCATTGTCCGAGGTAAGTTTATAAGCAAATAGATGTTGTTAAATTTCAATATATGTGATCTACAAATAATTGTAATGATTATTAGTAAGTTATGAATTAGTATTGAGTAATGAAAAATGTGATTGTGGTATGATTGGTGAGTTATATGATCTTATAATTCGGTTTTCTAATGGTACATTCTTGAGTTGGCATCGTTATGTGATTCCGATATGTGTGTGCGAGTAAGAATACATTTAATACATTGGCATCGATATGTGATTTCGATATGTGTGTGCGAGTAAGACCACGTTTAATACGTTAGCACCGATATGTGATTCTGATATGTGTGTGTGAGTAAGATCACGTTTAATACGTTGGCATCGACATGTGATTCCGATATGTGTGTGCAAGTAAGACCAAATTTAATACGTTGGCATCAATATGTGATTCCTATATGTGTTTACGAGTAAGACCCTGTCTGGGATGGTGGCATCGATATGTAATTACATGTAAGACCACGTCTGGGACGTTGCCATTGTACGATATGTGAGACTATCCGAGTATTCTATCTAACTCCGAAAGATTCAACGGGTAATGTTAAGTAAGGACCGAATGCAAAATCAAATGAAAAGGTTCAGGTATGTGTTAGCTAATGTATTGAAATTAAGGTAAGTTTTGGTATTTGAATTCATAATATGAATCATGTTATAAAGTTGGTTATATGTATATTGAATGCAAATCTATATTTGGCAAAATGATATAAGTATGTGATATTAAAGTGTGAAACATGTGTATACATATATGAATGTGTATATATATTCGTCTATATAATGATATGATAACCTTGGAAGTAAATGATAACTTTCATAATGGATATATATGTATTTCGGCCATGTTAAAGTTGATACATGAATGTATATGTTGTATATGAATTTGCAAGTTTAAGATTAAATGTGATTATGATAGCATGAATTGGTTTGGTTAAATTGAGTTAATAATGTCATTGGTTCTTTTATTTGCTTATGACTTACTAAGCTATGATAGCTTATTGTATGTGTATGTTTGTTCTCTGTATTATAGATTTTGGAAGCTAGTTACGGTTTCGGGGATCGTTAGCAAAGTCTATCACACTATCGACTGTTTTTGGTACTTTTATAAGTTTGAATTTAAACCTATGGCATGTACAGTGTAACACCCTAAATTTTGGGCCTAGAAGTATTAGGTATTGAGCAGGGGAACAGTTAGGAGGCTGCACATAAATGTTTAGTTGTGCAAGGAAGTGAAAAAAGAGTGTTTGCTTCAGTGGTTAAGTGTTCTGGGGAGTGTCTAAGAAGTCTTGGGTTCAAGCCTTGGCTTGTGCAAAATTTTGTTTTAATTTGGATAAACCTCTGTCTCTAGTCAGTAAGCTTTTAAATTAATGCAGGTATTTTATGACAGAAAGGGCCTGCTCGTCTAGAGGATAGGTGGTGTGTTGTTGTGCCATGAGGTCTGAGGTTCGAGTCGTGCTTTGAGCAGTGGGAGCATTTTATTTTGCTGCTAAGGCCATGTGGGAGTTCTAGTCAACTTGAACTACTGAAGAGTTTGAAGGGAGGGGGTTCAAATTGGATGGTTGAGAGACTGGAGGAGAGATTTGAGGAGCGGATCAAGGGATTAGTGGATAGTGTGAGTGATTTGGGGAGGAAAAATTTGGGATTTGGATAGGAGTGGGAGAGTTAGCCGATTGTGAACTCCTGCTTCTCAAGAATTCGACTAGGCATCTGTTACTCTCCATTTCGGCTACTGTGACCATTTTGGGTTCTTTTCTTTTCTTTGGAGGCCGAATTGTGCTGGGGAAATTTTGGCGGTATCATGTTTCAAGTTTGCATTTTGCACTCTTCCCCTTTTCTCCTTGGCCGAATGCCCTCCTTTCTCCTCTCTCATTTCTTTTAGGTTTAGCAACTCCCCTCTTTTACATCTTTTGTTTTGGTTGTTTCCCTTCTCTACTCCTTTTTCTTTCCCTCTCGATTCTTTCCTCTCTTCACCTTGTTACCTTCGCTGATTACTTCATCCCTCAATCCCAATTGATTTTTCGTTGGTTGAATATTGGTAAGTAAGCCTCTGCCTTACTCCTTTCCCCCTTTCGGCTTTTCACTTTACTGAGCACCATCTCATTACTTTTTCTCTTCTTGTCGATTACCGCTCTGTTTACCTTTTCTCTCTTTTACCGAATTCGTGTTCTTCCTCTCCTTCAATGCTGACTCTCATCCCCTATTTCTTTTTTTATTGTGTTCCTTTCAGTTTCTGGAACTTCGCGAGGAGTGAAGGATTTTTCTTTGATGTTGAAGCAATCGAAACCTTTCTTTCGTCACTCGATCGAAGGTAACTCTGTCCTTAGTTATCATATTCAACTTGGGTGTTTTGGCTTGCATTCTTGGGTGTAGGTCGAATGCTTCATTGCCCTACTTTTGGGTTTTGTATTTTCTGTAAGTTAGTATATGTTTGATTCAAGCCATGTGTATAAGCAATCAGGGTTAATGGAATTCTCTTGTAATGCATATATTCGTCAAGGAACTTGTAATCAATCTTTGGTAGCGGTTTAAGTGGGCTAAGCCACATTCATTCAATCAAGGCATGTAACAATTATTATTGGTTAAGTGTTAAAAATGGGTTGTTTAACCCTATTGATTAAAGTACTAATGGAATGTCTTGATTGAATATAGGTTGTTGCTCGTGGGCTTTTTGCACCTTTTCGCAACAAGGTGTGTAAGCACAACCTTGAAATCATAAATCAACAAAAAGTCGAAAAGTACGATTAGTCGACACCACACGGGGGTGCGGCTACCCATGTAGTGGCCCGTGTAACTAAACATGGGTGGATGGTCGACAAAGCCATCATGAGCGATTTCATGGGCCAAGGCTATTTTGGGCCATTTTGGAAAAAACTGTGGGCCCCACATGGGTCCCACGAACATGTGGGCCTCACATGGGTAAACCACAGGACGAGTGGAGTATATCGAGCCAGGCTATGAAATCTACAAGGCCAGGGTCATTTCTGGGCTATGTGGGCCACACGGGCCTGTGGGTTCATATGGGCCCATAATATTGGTACTAGGCCCATTTTCTTTGTTTGACTGGTAAGGTTGTACAGGTCGCCCGAGATTACTTTGGACCTACTGTTGTGTCGGTAAGTTTACTTAGACCCCCTATATATGATAAAATGACTATTTTTCCCTTATATGTAAGGTGACTATTTTGCCCCTATGTGATGTATATATATATGCATGTATGACCGTATTTTAGCATGTTATTTAAACTGTAGTGGATACATGTATGATCCTATGATATGACATGACACGCATGTATGATGCATTGCATGGGGATGCATTTATACTGATCGGAGAAAGTGTACTGAAAGGCTTCGAGCCTAAATTACTGGCAGCCCAGCTATATATTACTGTATAGTACCGCAACCGGTACGAATTCTGGAGTGTAGGGATGGGTAGGTTGCATATATCCCCACATGGAGTGTAGGGTTGGACGGAGATGGAGTGTAGAGGTTGGATGGGTAGGATTTGTACACTGTTTGAACTGTTACTGCAATGATTATTGTTACTGCATTGTTTACTGTTACTGTAATGGGCTAAGGCCTAAACACATGATTATTTCTGTGTTGAGATAGGCTAAAGCCCAAACTGATATTTTTACTATTACTGAAAAGGGCTTAGGCCCAGACTATGCTTATTTTCTGACTGTTTGCTTATATGGGATTACACACTGAGTTTTCGTAAACTCACCCTTCTGTTTATCTTCGCAGGTAATCCCCATTTTTAGGCGGGTCGGTGTTGCGAGGGACTCAAAGGTGGCCACACAACTGCTTGGACCTCCTTATTAAATTTTAAGTTACAAGTAATTTAATGTGGGCATCTTTTTATGTAATAAGGCCTCTATGGATTTTAACTTAAATTTGGGTTTTTATTTGCTTTGGCTTAAAATTGCTAAAGATAGGAAAACTCAAGTTTTCAAAAGAAACAATGTTTTTACAAAGTAAACGCAAGTACACAACTATTTTAAAAAGCTTCCGCTATAAAATGATATTCTTGGAAATGAATAACAATTTTAAAGTAAATACTTTTTGGTTAGTGATGCAAGTTTTGAAATGAATGACATAACTCAGAAACACACAAAGAGGTTAAATATATAGTAAGAGTTTTCATCGATATAACACTTTACGGAAAACACCCAATGTGACATCGCCAGATTCGACAATAACGTCCATGTTGAGTTTGCGTTACATATAGGCTAGTTAATATATTTGATTTTTGGATATGTATATATAAGCCATGCGAAAATGGCTTGTTTAATTATGTAAAATTTGGTTTTATTGCTTTTGGTCAATGATGGATTTATGTGGTTTTGATGAATTGGTCATGGCATATAAATATGGGTGAATGGTGCTTTATATGGTTTAATAAGGATTCTTGATGTGTTTTGAAATAAGGTAATTTTGGATGTTAGTTGAATTGGGTTATATCATGTGATAGATAAGTAATATGTATAGTATATGTAAGTTGAGTGTTTGATATGTGTATAATGAAATGGCTAAAAATGATGTTTTAAGCTTAGTTATTTTTGGTTAAGAAATATGAATATAAATAGGTGATGTGCTTGATATGAAATGCAAACTATGGTTTTATATATAATTGTTGAGTGAAATGCATGTTATATGCGTGAGATGTGTTGGAAAATATTTATGCTTGAAATATTGTTATGTTAAACTTATGAATATTCGATTGATGAGTTTGATTTATGTCATTGAAGGAAGTATTTAAGTTATGAATAATTAATGTCTTATTATATATATATGTTGTAACATGAATTGAGTTGAGCTTTGATTATTAGTATTTAGTAATCAGTTTGAAATGAAATATAGGTGAAACGTTTTGGAAATGGCAAATGTTACATGCATTTGGTTATTTGACTAAAAAATATTTCTTATTAGTGATGTGTATAATGATGTGATTGAATAAAATGAAAGTAGACACTGTATAAAGTTTATGAACTTAGTATATATAATTTCTGCTTATGCCTTTGCATTTGACCATATGAATAGTAATTCAAGCAATAAGAAACATAATGGTTATATGCCAAATAGGTAAATTTGGGTTGTCATTATTTGAATTGGATTTAAATTTCTTGATTTAATTTTGTTAGTTGAATAGATGTTTTTACAAAAGGTAATATAAGCACATTCTTTATGATAGATTGGTTATTCATTTAGGTCCATAAATCAACTTGACTATAAGTTGAACATGCTTGATATGCGCACATGATTATATGATAAAATGAGATATGTGTTTTTTTATTTATTTGATTTATATGATTCATGTACAGAATAATGGAATGAAATAGTTTTATTAGCTTGGTTAAGTGCACATGCTTATGTGATATAATGATATATCTTATCTTTGTCTTTACGAATTAAGTGACTACTTATATATTAGTTATATGATATGAAATGATTTGTAAGTGATTTTTTCAGCTATATGTTTTAAATTTTGATTGGTTTAAGAGACTTGAACATGTGTCTATACATAATTGTTCAGACATTGTGCTTTGTTTGGTAATGCCTCGTAACTCCTTTCTGGCGACGGATACAGGTTAGGGGTGTTACATGGACACAGGCATTTGTTATTTTTAATTATTTTGATGTTGAAATTGTTAAGCTACATGCTTTTAATAGTATTTTTACATCTTAAATTAAGTGCTTAGACATCATATTTTATGCCTTGTATGTATGATTATATTGGAAACATTGCATGGTGGATCCATTGGATATAGTTGGGTGCTATAGGATTTGTGAGTACTCCCCATTATATGTGTTATTTGTGAGCATATGGATCAGGAAGTTCTAATTTTTGGAGTAAATAAGGGAGTGTTGAGCTTGTGTCTCCACTCAACGGGGCTGTGAGGCGATATAAAGGAGCGTGTGGCTTCAGCCGACTCAACTCGGGGTTGTTTTTGATATGTAGGAGTTTGAAGATCCATTTATCCAATGTATGATCACACGTTTAAATATTATCATGGATGTATTTGGCCAATATAAGTGTATGTTTATAAGTTAAATTATGATTTCATATGCCATATTAAATTGAAATTTTATTCATGGAATAGCATATGTTATTGTGATTATAATATGTGTTATTCTGACTAAAATTTTAATGCTTAATTTTCCTAGATTCATGCATGAATTGGGTGCAATTTACTTATTGTTTTTACGATCATTCACTAAGCTTTTTAAGCTTACGCCCTTACACTTTTGTGCAGAGACTTTTCCAACTTAAGGAGTTGAAGAGCAAGCGTAAGGCAAATCTAAGATCAAGGCTTGGTAATAGCTTAAGGATTCTTCTTTAGAAACAATAAGGGGCATTTTGGCATTTATTGGGACTAGATTTAATTCAATTGTAATGGACATTTGACATTTTTTTGGACATTTATTTTGATGTTATAATTACTTTAATGCTTGATTTTTTATGCTTAATTATTATGTGGTTTATGGTTTGTTGATGAGAGTTCATATGGTGATTCAGAACATGGTGTTTGAAGCATGTATTTTATACTAACATATTTTAATTGTAGCTTGCTACGGAGTGGAATGCTTGTGGCTAAAGTATGTACCTTGTGTGATATAATTGATGGTTGCTAAGTATGATTACAATTTAGTCCTAAAACTTGATTAGATTAATTGAAGCATTTAACGATAGGGAAACTCGATAATATTTTAGAATTAGACTTGTGAGTGTTAAAATTTAGTATAAATATTCTTAAATAATATTTTGGGTAATGTATTAAAAGTTTATAAAATTTACGTTTTAGTTCTTATTAATAAAATAAGAATTAGACTTTGTAAATAAACTAGATTGAAATTGAAATTTTTAGGGCTTGCATAAATTGACTAAAAGAAGGTTGGCAATCATTTAGAACAAAAAACAGGACTGTTTAACTTTATATGGTAAAATGACCAAAATACCCTTAGGGGTAAATAATTAGAAATAGTTTTAAAATGGTTCACAAAAATGCTTCCACATTAAAGTTAGATAGTTAATTAATTAGAATTGATGTGTTATAAGGTTGTGGTGTGTTTTGGGTGGTCTTGAGCTGGAGAGTCACTCCGGTAGCTATTGTGTCACTTCAGATTCAAGCTGGTCTATCCTAGTCGAGTTTGGGGTGTCACATCAAGAGTCATCTATTTTGCATGTCTTTTAACTGTTTGCTTGAGGACAAGCAAAAACATATATGTGGCAGAGTTTAATCTGTCTTAATTTGATATGTCAAATTAGCTTCTCCGAAACACTCAATGAGCTTATTCTCAAGAAATTTAGGTGTATTTTCTATATTAATAAAAAAATTATTTTTGTTCCTTTTAAGACCCAAAAATGGCAAAATTGTACCATGAGGGACCTAACAAGGTGTTTGAGTTGGTGTAGGGAGATGAAATTGGCCTGACCTTGAGGGAAACAACATTCAATGTGAGTGTCGCAACATTGATGCTATGGAAGTCACGACACTGAGTCCCTTTGTGCCTAGGGTACAAAATTTCAACGAGAAATAACACTGAGGGTACAAAATTTCAATAAGAAATAACCTGGAGCCAATTGTTGAGAAAGTCACGAAACTGAGTGTAACATTCCAAATTTTTAGTTTAAAGTTTATAAAATTATTTCAAGGATGAGTTACTGGCTTTAAGGTTAAGAGATAGCAAGGAGTTAGTGAAATAAACCTTGAGACTCGAATTCGAATCTCTTCCCTTATAAATTAATAGGTTTTTGTTATTTTTTCTCCCACTCCTTACTAATGTTGTCCAACCTAGCTTAACCTAGGTTTAAATACGAATTTTTCACATGTTGATCAGATTTTTCTCATTTATTTTTGCTACGGTCGTCAAAGCCTTTTCCCACTCCTTTTTCTCTCAAAAATTTTCTTCCTTCTTCGTCCTTGTGTCATCCCAAACCTAGTGGTTTTTTACCATTGTTGTGCCACCCCTTAGCTCCATTACTCCTGCTGTTTTTCTCCTTTTATTTGCTTCCAATTTTAGGCCTCCATAGTTGAACTTTGTTGTAAGTTTTTAGGCCTTTGTTGCTATTTTCAACCCTCATTATTTACATTTTTTGTTCCTCATTACTGCCCCTTTAAACATCATTGTTGGGTTGTTGATTTTTCTTTCCTTGCCGCCTTTTTATGAACCTCTTTCTTTCAGTTTTCTATTGTTAAAAACAACCTCTAACTCATTTGGTTAGTGGGAATTCAAGCTTGGTTATGATTACATCTTGGATCACGTAAACGAAGTGCGTAAGTGTTACTTTTCTGCAAGATCTAACATCATTTTATTTCGTTAATTTTTGTTGCTTTGGTCAATTGCTCTAAGGCCATGGCTGATTATTTTCTTGTTGGTTTTTCTATACCTTTTTTTTTCATAGGAACTTATCTAAACACCTTGGATCAGCGATGACTTTAGATATTGTTTGCACCCTTGAATTATAGCAAACAATGTAAGTATTGCTTACCAATAGTGGATCTGTTGTGTCATTTGTTAATTCCTTTTTGGTAAAATCCTTTAGGGATGCCCAATGGTTGTTTCTATCCAAGTTTAATGATAATTAAGTGCAGTATACGATCTAGGGTAGTCTAGATCTAAGTTTTGGAGTTGCAGATTTTTTGGGTTAGTACTGCGGATTGCAAATTTAGGTGTAGGTCATTCCCTTTACTAAATTAGTCTAAAAATCTTAAACTATTTTTTAAAATGATAGTTGTGCTTGTTTGACTGGTCATGTCTGAATGGCCTAAGTGCTAATAAATGGAGTGCTGAGCAAGGTATGTATTTAAATAGGAAGCCCATTTGTAAAAGGCCCTGTTGGGACTGATTGAATTGTGTATGAGTTGTATGTAATCTATGATTTTATGCTATAATTTGGTTAACCACATGTTTGGTATGTTATATCTCAGATTGCTAAATCTATAGTGAAAAGTTTATGTTGAATGCGTGTATAGCATGTCGAATTTTTAAAACAGTGATTGATATGCATGTAATATGCTATGATTGACATTGACCTTGTATGTATTTAGATTACATACCATATGTGGTATGGATTGTATGGATGACACGTACATATGCCTTTGTATCGTTAAATAAAGGTAAGTAAGGCATACACCGATATTGTTTATAGATATGCATGTTAATCGTGTCATTGTACTGAAACTGTTATTGATTGTGTAACATATTGCATCTTCATGGGGTGGGTATTTGAGGTTCATGGAGGAGTTTCATAGAGTACCGACGACATTTAAAGTTTGCAATATTTTTGTTAGTGCGTTGACTAGAGTACCGAGGAGATTGGGCGATTTAATTGCATTACTAGCAGCTTGTTTGCAATTCTAGTGGCTAGTCCACATTGCTGGCAGCTTGACTGCATTTTTACTAGTTGCATTAGTGTTACTGGTGGTTTATCCACATCGAGTTTCGGCTCACACAATTTGGAGTTCAATAGATAGGTCTTGGGGAACTCGTGGTGTGTAGTGGATGGTTGGGTAGGAACCTTTTGTATTGCATTGTGCAACATAACATGCTCATAAACTGATTGACTATTGCAAAGAAACAATATTGATTGGTAATGTTAACTGTTATATTTGATATGAATGATTATATGATGTTCTCTAAATTTTTACTCATACTAAGATTCCTTAAGCTCACCCCTCTAGTCTTAAACTTCTTAGGTAATGATCGAGACAAGGAATGGACCTTGCATGCATACGACCTTTCGGACTTCAGAATGCTTTATTTTTAAAATAATTTCCATTAAAGTATTTCACTGGTTGGGATTGTAATTTTTATTTTTGGACTATGGCTTAGTAGTTTTTGGTTTGGGAATTATGCATCCATTATTGATTTGAATAGTTTGAATTTAATAATTGATAATTGCATGTTATTCAGTTTAATTAAAATCTAACATAATTGTTGATTTCCTACTACAATATATTACCCTGGGTTTTACAAAACAAATCGAGTACAGAATGGTTTTAGTAAAACATCACTATAAACAAAAAAGTGAATCCTAAAGTATAGCGACCTAATAAATGAAGGTTTTAACTTGACTCAAAGTAACAACCACGATTTTTTTAAAATCAGACGGGTTATTTTTTTCTAAAAAAAGAAAAGAAAAAGAGATTAGTTGCTCTTCTTAGCCATTCTAGTGCCTAATTTAGCCTTTTCAATCCAGTCATAACGTCTAGGCTGTGTTAGGAAGGTTATATTTTGTGGTATCAGAGGCAGGTTCATGAACTCGACCTGAGATTTTTAAATGGGTCTACATGCATTCATTTACAACAAGTGGTACTTTAGAAAAAAATAGGCCACAAGAATTTTTGAAAAAAAAATTATATTTTTACAAAGAAAAACAAGTCTGAAACTTCGATGTCGATTGCCATATAAATAGTACTGAAAAAATAGGGACACATTAGGGTATACTGCATGCTGGCTCGTGGTATGAGAGGTCACGGAGGGTGACGACGGGTGGCTCAAGTTGATTCATTTGCTACTCTGAAGCATACGCTTGATTTAGAAATAAATGATACTATTCTTGTGCACACTGCAGAGAGTGGAATCATAATACTGAGAATATTGGGGATAACACAATAACCCAAGCCATGTTAAGGGTACTACAAAGAGTAGTTGGGGCCCAATATGGTAAAGGTATTCTGGTTCAATTACTGAGAGGCTTCATTTAAACGGGGCAGAGTTATTCAAGGGTATTGCTGGAACAACCCCTACAGTGGCCGAGTATCGGTTGGAGACCTGATAGCACTAAAAAAAACATAGGCTTTTCCCCCTACTTATTGGTTAAATTGTTCCAATTTAGTTACCTTTAGAATACATTTTAGCATGTTCATTTCAGTAAATTGTATTTTATAACTCAGTGAATCCTAGCCTATTTTATCATTAATTTTTCTATCTTATTGAATTAATGTCGCTGCATGAGTTAATTCTAGATTGTGTCTAGAATTGTCGTCCCAGTCGACAAATGTTTGCAATGTTGCTATAAGATTTAATTCCAAATTGCGTCCAAAATTGTCACCACAGTTGACAGTTGTCTGATAAGAGCCAACCATGCGTGAGCTGTCCAGTCTGGTGTAACTATCCTGTAAGAAGAAGGTAAAAAGAATCCTAAAGAAAGGACACCTGTATTGTTGAGGAAGACATAAAGGGATAACATGAGTAGAATGAAGAGAAGATTTTTCGCCGGACCACCATTCTCTTACCCTAGTTTGAAGCTTGCGACCATGGAAGCTTAAGCCTCCATTGGGTGAGCGACTCACATATGTCTATTATACCTACATCGATGTGTATGCTTGCACATTTTTGTTGTGACGTTTACAGTCGATCAAGTTTTTGGCGCCATTGCCAAGGATGGTGTTTGTTTGATGTTTATTTTTATTCTTATGTGTCTTTGTACTTTGTTTTCCTTATATAATATTTAGTATCCAATAACTTTTTTTTATATCTTTGTTGTTATTTTTCAATTTAATTTGAGGTGTTTTATGACCTGAAGTAATTTGGATTTTCTTACCGACTTTGATCCAGAAATTGAAAGAACTGTTCCGAGAAGACTTTGAAAGCAAAGAAATACAGATTTAACAGGGGACAATGCAGCCATACCCCCTATACAATAGCAAAACATTCATAACCCACTATTGCCACAAAATACTTACATCCACAATAGAACCATACAAAATTGTGTAGTCCCTGCTCTAGATGATTTACAACTAGGAGTTGTTAGACTAACAATTCAAGCTTGGAACTTTGAACTCAAGCCAGTGATGTTTCGAATGCTGAACTCCAATGGTCAATATGCTGGACTGCCACATGAAGATGCGATCTTAAATCCTTTTTATTAACCTCTACTTCCTTTAGTCAATAAGGCGTTCCTGATGATGCCTTAAGGATGCAATTATTTCCCTATTCCTAACAAGGAAGAGCTCTCACTTGGTCTCTTGGGCTACCTATTGGATCAATTACTTCTTGGAATGCTCTCGCCACGCAGTTTGTTTTGTGATTTAACCCACCAACAATGAATGCTCGTCTTCAAAATGATATTACTACTTACCATCAAGTGGATGATGAATATCTTCACACCACAGGAGAATGTTATAAATCTTTCCTTCGACATCGTCCTATACACGACATTCAACCAGAAACACAAATTGAGATTTTTTATAATGGTCTGAATTCACATAAAAGGAATCTTGTCGACGCATCAGCCAATGCACCGCTACTGGATTGCACTTTCAATAATGTTGTGAGAATTCTTGAGAGAATTGCTCAAAATGATTATTAATATCCCATCTCCAAAGCTGTAAAAGTAAACACTACTCCAGGAGTTATTGAATTGGATGCAATATTTACGCTAAGTGCCCAAGTCTCTTCACTCACAAACATAATTAAAAATATGCAAGGGACGAGCAACGTTGTACCAATACAGGTTGCTCAAAAATTGGATACTCCTACCTTTTGCTATGAAATTTGTGGTGACAACCATAGTTATAAAGATTGTCCGCAACATGCAGAAAATGTCTGTTACGTCAATAATATTCACAAAAATTCTTATGGCAACTCTTAGAATAACTCTGCACGCAACCAATAGTTTTAGGGAACTCAGAATGTTGGACAAAATGCTGCGATATTCAGATATGGGAATGCATCTACTTAGGGAAATTATAATCTGCAACAAGGGAATTACAATCAACAACAACACTACAATCTGTATCCTCAGTTGTATCCACAACAAGGTTAGATACAGTCACATCAAATGCAAATACAGCTAGATGAATCCAAATGATCAAGGACAGTGACAATAGCAGTATACACAAGCTCCTACTTCTGACTCATTAACTGCTCTTGAGATGTTAATGCGGGAGCATATTACTCGTATAGAAGCTATTCTTCAAGGAAATTCATCTTCCATTCGAGCATTGGAGGCACAATTAGGACAACTTACTTCAAATTTGAATACTCGACCACAAGGCTCCTTACCTAGTGACACTGAAAACCCCAGCCCGAGGGGGAAATATCACTGTAAAGCTATCACTCTTAGGAGTGGTAAACAAACTAATGAGTCGGTTATCAGTTCTATTATAGCATCCCCAGGTATTGGTGCATAAGCCCTGATGGGAAGGTTGATTTTGAAGAACTTGTTGATGTACCAGACAAAGAAGTATCGCCAACTTTCGCTCACATGCCTTATATTCGACCCTCAAAATTGTGGACGCAACCAAAAGTATCGCCGCAACCGGATGTACTTCCACCTGTAGCTTTTTCACAAAGATTTAAGAGGAATGAAAATGGTAAACAGTATCAGCAGTTTCTGGATAGACTGAAACAACTGTAGATCAACATTCCTTTAGTAGACGCTCTGGTACAAATTCTGAGTTATGGCAAATTTATGAAAGACCTCTTGTCCAAGAAGAAAAAACTCACTGATGTTGACACTATTGCACTTACAGAAGATTGTAGTGCGATCTTTACAATTGTGATAGCACGATTGAAGCTAGTACTGTTGAAGTCAAGCCTAGATGGAAAATTGAATCCTTAGACCTAACCAAAAAACCCATTCCAATTTTCAAACCATCAATTGAAGAAACTCCCATTTTGGAATTGAAATCACTACCTCCTTATCTTAAATACATCTTCTTGGGTGATCACAAAACTCTTCCAGTTATTGTCTTCGCAGCACTAGATGAAACACAAGAAAAGAAATTGACTCATATTCCCAAGTAGTACAAACGAGCTATTTCCTGGAGTATTGCAGATATTCAAGGTATTAGTCCTTTTTGCATGCACAAAATCAAGTTAGAAAATGAAGGCCAATAGTCAATTGAACCGAAAAGAAGGTTAAATGAGAAGATGAAGGAAGTGGTTAAGAAAAAAATCATAAAATAGACTGATGCAAGAATTATTTACCCAATTTTTTATTGCAAGTGGGTGAATCCAGTGCAATGCTCCCTAAAAAAAGTAGCATAACAGTGGTTCATAATGATAATGTAACACCTCTAACCCATATCCGTCGCCGGAATGGGGTTATAAGGTATTACCGAATGAGACACAAATTCTGGACAATCGTATGCATACACTTGCTCAAACTCTTAAATCAATCAAATATTAACATATATAACTAATTTAAATTCTTTATGAATCATATCATAACATTTTATTTATTATTTTTTTCAAACACATAACGAGTTACGTAATTCATAAGAAAATAGTGTCGAATATATCATTTACCACATAGCATATGAACATATCAATGATAATACAAATAATTCAATCTATTATTATCATACATAAATCATATAAAGAAAACATATTAAAGTATATATCATTTTTAGCAAAACTCCATTCGGCACAATAAGAATATATCAAATTTAACCAAATCATTCATGGCTTATGTACATTACTACATATGATTTAAAATGACTAAAACATGAACAAATCTACTTATAAATTCATGTTTGTAGTTTTATGCAAGACTAATAGGTCCTGTATCAATTTAGATATATTTTAAAAGAACACCAAATAGTCTATCCATCAAAATACATACAAAAGTTCACAAATCATTTCCATAAGGAAAATCGAATTTCACATATAAACAACTTCAATGTTATTCTTATTTGATCGAATAATAAACTTATAAATCAATCAACGTATGCTCATCATTTAATGACTAACCTAAACACTACTCAAACATCAATTTTTATCCAAGTTGGACATATATGCATCACATAAAACTCATATAATCTTCTTGTTTTACCAATGCACAAATCACTATTCATTTGGTCATTTTTCAGTGCGTTAGCCAAATGTAATCATGCTTAATACATATTCTTTGCTCAATGTTTAAATTTTCATCATTTTTAATCTATCACTTTATATGCATATAACCTTTCATAGAAATAAATCAATATACATATATATCAACCATAAATTGCACATCAAGTTAAACATATTACAAATATATCTCATCTTATATATATAAAAATATCAAACCAATACATCATATACTTATATATATAAAAATGCCAAATCATGATTAACTTACTAACATGATTCATAACAATTTCTTCACTTAACGCAAGCATATTGAACTCACATTTATCACAAGCCATAACCGAATTACCTAGTTACCATAATACATAGCAAATCTAAATAAAACATGTTTCACGTATAAATACAAAGCATGGCTGAACCATCAATCAAATATAAATCTATTACCTAAATTCAACATTTAACCGAATACATTCATCAACCAAATTAAATCATTACTATCAAATACAATACATAGCCAAATCATTAAAACAATAGGAAACATATCAAGTGAAATTCATACTTATATATATACCATAGCCGATTCAACCAAACAAAATAAAATCATCATTTGAGCATAGCATATAAACCAAACTTAGCACACACAAGAAACCATGATCAAGATAAAAAATACTTATATATCAAATTAGCCATTTTTGCATGGCATATTATATACAACACAATTGTAACACCCCTTACCCGAGACCATCGCCGGAGTCGAGCACGAGGCGTTACCTGCCTTAGCTTACTAATTCGGGCATAAAAATTTACTTTTAAAATTAATTTAGTTTCATTAATTCAATATGTCCTTAAAAAGGGTCCTCGAGACCCTAAAACATGAAATTGAAATGGTTCTAGAACAAACCGGAATCAATAAAAATTTTTTGATGACTTAAACAAATCAAAACAATTTATTTAATCTTTCATAAATAAACTGTCCATCTGCATCATAGTCACTAAATAAATCATAACTCGAGTTACGAAACTCGAAATCCAAATCTCTAAACTTTATCTGAAACTAGACTCATGTATCTTCTTACTAAATTTTTTTTTTAATTTTTGGTCTAGCCAATTATTACATTTTATTAGTTAAAGTTTCCCCTGTTTCAGTGTTTGGATACTCTGACCTCTGTTCACTATGAATTAATTTTATCCCTGTAAAGAATTCAAATAACCATGCCGTTTATTTTCTTTAAAATTATACTCAATAAGTAATCTATAAATATAAATTATAACTCCTAATTATTTTCTTTACAATTTTTAGTGAATTTTTAAAGTCAGAATAGGGGATTCAAAACCCTGTCTCACCAAAATTTAAATATTTTGTAAAATAAAACTCCTTTATTTACTCTGTTTCTTTAATATGAAAATAGACTCAATAAGATTTAATTCAATATCTTATTCACTATCTAAACCCATTTCTACTATTTTTAGTTATTTTCCAAATTCACATCATTACTGCTGTCAGATACTGTTTTAAAGCTAATTTCACCTTTTTCATGATTTCCATGGAATAACTAGCATTTAGGCATACATAACACCAAACATGTTCTTGATTAGCCATTCCAACAGCTAATCATTATCAAGCACTTACATGCCATTCATCTGCCATGTCAGAAGATCATACACACAAAATGGCTACGATGCTATACATGCCATACTCAAAATGAAACGTCTAGCTATACCAAAATAATCCTTGTGATAGTGTGCCCAGACCTCCGACATACTTTATGATCCTCGAGTTGGCTTGAAAAAACTATAAAAAGAAGGAAAATAAAGGGGGTAAGCATTAATCTTAGTAAGTTTGCATGCAAATAAATAACAACATTCATAAGAATTATCTTACTACTTGGCATGATACTACTTAATGCAACTTCATTAATTGTCATAGACATATTTTAAACTTCTTCACTTACTCACTTACTTAATCGAATTTATTAATACATTTTACTTACCTTTTTCCTTATCAAGCATACATGAACATTATGTACTTACCTTTGCTCTTCTAGCATGAACTTGTCTTACCTTTTTAGCATAACTCGTCTTATCTTACCTTACCTTGACATTCTCTTTAAATTTTCCCTTTGAACCACTTGGAATACTAAGGATACACGGGTACCTTACCATTTCCATGACTTGTCATGGTCTTACATGGTATCCTTTTGAAACTTACCATTGCCATGTCTTGACATGGTCTTACATGGTATCATTGCCTTATGAAATCACCAATGCCATGCCTTGGCATGGTCTTACATGGGACCTTTGCCTTATAGTAACTTATCAATGCCATGTCTTGACATGGTCTTACATGATTTCATTGCCTTAGAAACCTTACCAATTGCCATGCCTTGGCATGGTCTTACATGGTATCCTTAAACCCTAATGTCATGACATTTGTATCCTACACATTCCTAAGTTTCAACCGGGACTTTCTGAAATTACTTCTCCATCAATTCAGGCTTGAGTCTTCTTTGGATAATTTCATAAAATAAATATACACATGATGAAAATTAACAACATTAACATAAAATAATAGAATATTGCATTTATTTACCGCAAACTTACCGCGAAACAAATATGATCAACTATATCGATTTAGTCAACTATCTTTTTCTTTCCCCTGTCTAACTCTGGATTTTATTCTTCTTGATCTATAATAAAAAAATTTAGCTTATTTAATACTCACATTTATTAAAACAGCCCTTAACTCAAACTTTGGCAAAATTACATTTTGCCCCTAACCTTTTACATATTTGCACTTTTCCCCAAGGCTCGGAAACTAAAATTCATCCTATTTTCTTATTTTTTATGACATGCTGATCAATTTTACCTTCTATGGCAACATCAAATTCTCACTCTAACATGTACTTATGAACATTAGGTATTTTTACCGATTATGTTATTTTACTCGTTTTCACGTAAAATCGCTTAGCAAAAGTTGTTTAACACAATTTCAAGCTTCATATTCTACCATAAAACATAAAATTAAACACATTTCACCTATGGGTATTTTTCCAAATATAAACCCTAGGTTAAATTATTGCTAGAATAAGCTTAATCAAGTTACCGGGACTCTAAAAACGTAAAAAACATTAAAAACAGGGCTAAAATGGACTTACAATGGAGCTTGGAAGCTTGAAAAACCCTAGCCATGTCTTCCTCACGTGAAATTCAGCCAAGGGGTTGAAGATGGACAAAAATTGGCTTTTAATTTTGTTTTTAATTCATTTTAATAACTAAATGACCAAAATGCCCTTAATTAAAAACTATGGTGTTTTATCTTCCTTTAGGTATTTTTGTCCAAACTAGTATAATGGTCTAATTACTATCCAAGGACCTACACTTTAAAAACCCATTACTCACAAGTACTTAGTACCTTTGTGAACTAGAACACACATTTTACAACTTTTGCAATTTAGTCCTAAAGATCAAATTGGACCCTCTATCGATAAAATTTCTAAACGAAATTTTCACACAATCATGAAATTATGCCATAGACCTTAAAATGATAATAAAATAATTTTTTGTACCTCAGATTTTTGGTTTCGCAACCACTATTCCGTTTAGGCCCTATTTCGGGATGTTACAACAACACTTCAAACATATCCGAAAAGAAGTATAGCCTATACATGCCATAGGTTCAAATTTTAGCATTTAAAAATACCGATAAACAAACTATAGTATGATAGACTTCGCTGACAATCCCCAAGCCCATAACTAGTCTCCAAAATCTATAAAACAGAAGCAAACATACACACAGAGTAAGCTATCACATCTTAGTAAGTCATAAACAAATAAACAATTCAATGACATAATCAAATCAATTTAACCAAACCCATTCATGCTATCATAATCATATTTAGTCTCAAACTTGCAAATTCATATACAAAATATACATTCATGTATCAACTTTAACTTGGCCAAAATATGTAACAGTCCGGTTTAAACCCCAGTCGGAATAGTGGTTTTGGGACCACAAATCCACATCAGAGAAATGTTTAAAATTTCCTGTGTTTATGATGTGTGAATTAGCATGTGTGAAAGCCTAGTATGAATATTTAAATGTTTGTGTGCTTAATTTAATAAAAATGACCTAATCGCATAAAATGTAAAAGCTGTGTGCTAGATCTTAAAAGTGCCTATTTGACTTGGCTTTATAATTGAGAGGTCCTTATGTGGTTATTATGCCATTTACATGTATAATGGACAATTATAGCCTTAATATATGTGAATTTATAATGGTTTACTAAAAGGGAAAAATTGTCATTTAGATTATATGTTAATTAAAATAAAACAAAAGCTTAAAATAAGCTCATTTCATGCTTATGTTGTCGAAATCATCAAAAGAAAAAGAAATAAATACAAGCTAGGGTTCAGCCTTGATTTTCATTGATTAAGGTATGTGTTTTGATCGGTTTTTGATAATTTCTACGTTTTTGTAATCGTTTCTTTGCATACTATCAAATCCATGCCTCAATTTCTAATTTTGATGATGATTTTGAAATGTGCCATTGATGAAATTATGAGCTTTGTAAAGTTAGTTGTTGATAAATGAAAGTTTGATGTTGAGTTTACACGTTTTGTCTTTGGATTTTTGATGATTTTGAGTAAAATGAACTAAATTGTGAAAATGAAAAATTGAGGGACTAAAATGTAAAATAAATGAAATGTGTGGACTAGTATGAGTACTAGGAGAATTCGGGTAAGCTTGTGTACAAGCAAATTATGTGTATTTTGTGATTTTGTGATTTAGGGACTAAAGTGTCAAAATGTAAAAATGTGATGGTTAGTTTACAAAATACCCTAATTGTGTGAATAAGGATTGGTCTAAATTATTTAGTGAATAAAAGGATTAATTTAGTGAGTAATCAATCCGAGTTGACAATTCCAAGTATGAGGTAAGTTTGTACGTAAAACATGATGCTACAAATATATTTCTGATGCTTGGATTGTACATAGATTATATATATAATTGATTATGGTTGAATACGATGATAAATCAATGGTATTTGGTACTAAGTGTGTGATTCAAAATAGCTTCGATTATTTGAGGCACTAAGTGTGCGATATCGAGATAGCTTCGGTTAATTGAAATGACACTAAGTGTGCGGAATCGTTCTAGCTTCGGCTAACCCTTAAAGCACTAAGTGTGTGGATGTTAAAGCATGAATAATCTCTGGAAAGTCTTAAAATATCTGAACGAGAGATGAGAATGAAAATGAATAAATATGGGAAGGTTCAGGTATGTATGATACTTATGTGATAGATGATGTTATGCATATGAAGTTCATTGAATTGGTATAAATATATGAATGAGGTTGGTATAAAATTGATAGATGAATTGAGAATTAATAAGTACCTCGGTGTTGATGTTTTACATTTTATAAACTGTTGATGATTTTTGGTACGAGCTTACTAATCTTTTGAAAGCTTACTCTGTGTATGTTTGCATTGTTCTTATAGATATCGAAGCTACTGTGAGCTCGGGGATCATCGAGGATCGTCATCACACTATTGAATCTCATTTTGGTACCTTTTGAAAATGGATCTAGTAAAGAATGGCATGTATAGGCTAGAAGTACTTTGGATAGGTTTTGCAATGTTTATATTTAGCCATGTGATATGGTTTGATATGGTTGTGTTTATGTTTTGACTTTGGTATATGAAATGTGATGTAAAACGATCTATTTGATGTGTTCATGAATGGCTAAGAGAAATGGTAAGTTTGGTAAGTTTTGGTATGAGATTTGGTCACGAGCTTAGAGATTATGAGACCATAAGTTTTGATATGATTTGGTCTTATGTTTTGGCACAATTGAGTTGAGTTTATAAGCATGTATATGGTTGATAATGTTTTGTCATGAATGTTGTAAGGTTTGGTATAGAAATTGACTGAAATTGTTGTGTAAATATGCTTGGTTTGGTACTTATAGGTTTGACCCATTTGGGGGTGGAAAGTTGGCTATTCAAATGGCTTATTTTTGTCCACATAGGCAAGAACACGGGCATGCATCTCAGTCGTGTGTGACACACGGCTAAGTTGCATAGCCGTGTGTCCCCTGGGGTACCCTAAAATTGTAAGTCAGACTTAAGCACGGTCAAGACACACAAGCGTGTGGCTAGTCGTGTGGCCTAAATCTGGTTCGACTACGGCCAAAACACATGGGCGTGTCTTGTGGCCATGTGAACTAGTCAGTATGTATGCCCTATTTTGACATGGTCTAGACACACGGGCGTGTCTAAATCTGTGTGAGGCACATGGCCTGTTCACATGGGCATGTGATCAGTACTTGTTTGAAAAATGTTTAAATTTTGGAGAAATTTTGTATGTGTTTGGTTTAGTTCCGACCCCTTTCTAATACATGTTTAAGGTCTCGATGACCTATATAAGGGACTCTGTATTGATGATTGATCTTTAATGCTTCGATGCTTATGAAATGAATGTTAATGTTTTGATTTTTTCTGGTAATGCCTTTAACCCTAGTTTGATAACGGATACGGGTTAAGAGTGTTACAAAATACATATATATCCATTATCAAAGTTATCATTTACTTCCAAGGTCAAAATATCATCATATAGACGAATATATATACACATTCATATATGTATACACATGTTTTACACTTTAATATCACATACTTATATCATCGTGCCGAATATAGATTTGTATTCAATATACATATAACCAACTTAATAACATGATTCATATCATCACTTCAAATACCAAAACTTACCTTAATTTCAATACATTAGCTAACACATACCTGAAGCTTTTAATTCGATTTCACATTCGGCCTTTACTTAACATTGCCTATTGAATCATTCGCAATTAAATAAAATACTCTGGTAATCACACATATCGTACAATGCTAACGTCCCAGATGTGGTCTTACATATAATCACATATCGATGCCACTGTCCCAGACAGAGTCTTACACGTAATCACATATCGATGCCAATGTCTTAGATGTGGTCTTACACATAATCACATATCGATGCCAGCGTCCCATACGTGGTCTTACATGTAATCACATATTAATGCCAACGTCCCAGACATGGTCATACACATATTCACATATCGATGCCAACGTCCCAGACGTGGTCTTACACGTAATCACATATCGATGCCAATGTCCCAAATGTTATCTTACACGTAATCACATATCGATTCCAATGTCCCAGATGTGGTCTTACACATATTCACATATCGATGCCAACATCCCAGATGTGGTCTTACACGTAATCACATAATGGAATCACATATCGAAGCCAACTAAAACATGTACCATTATAAAACTGAATTATAAGATCATATAACACAAATCATATCACATTCACATTTTTCATTACTCAATGCCGATTCATAACTTACTAATAATCATTACATTTTTTATATATAATATATATTGAAATTTAACAACATCTATTTGCTTATAAACTTACCTCGGACAACGATAATCGAAACAAAACGATTATTCGACAACTTTGGTTTTTCCCCCCACTATCCAAATTTGATTTCTTTTGTTCTTGATCTAAACATATTTGAATTTAATTCATTCAAACATAAAATCATTCAACTTAGTCTAAAAACATATAAATGGGTAAATTACCATTTTGCCTGTAACACCCTAAACCCGGCCTAGACGTTATGATCGGATCCAATGCGCCACATTGATGCGTACAAAATATTCCGTATTACTTAGTTTGGAAAACCTTATTGGTGATGTAAAAGATACTTTTAATATAGGTTAAAGTGAATGGGAGCTGTGCACCAGGTAGGGAACCAGAAAAAGAGGAGGTGAGTCTGTCGGACTGCTTAAGTACCAAGCTCCCTTCGGATCCAATTCTAGACATGCACACCGCCATTGCCACACTCTAACATCTCGTATAATTGAGAGAAAACCATTTGGTTAAGTCCATCTTAATAACGTGATTAAGTTTGAAAACGTTTGCTTAGCGGAAGTCTTACTTGTAATCGAGTTATTTTGAAATCACTTAATGTTTTTGGAAATGCATCCTAAAGCTAACCCATTTTCCTTAGTTATCATAGTTTTTTTCATCATAATAAAATAAAATAATAAAAGTAAAACAAAACCATAAAAATAATTAAGCGGCCTTATTACACTTAAAACCCAAAACCATAAATGAAATTAAAAGGACGTCCAGTTCACCAGAAAGAAACCAGGTTTGTAGAAACATGTGGCCAGTCCGAATCCCTCACAGCTCCAAGCCCACTATGGATGAGGATTACCTGCGAGGATGAAAATAGGGGGTGAGTTTTGGGAAACTCAGTGTGTAATTCAACCCAACCATAGCCTAAATCAGTTTAAACCACAGAGACAGAATAAGTTGGCCTTAGCCTAGAACAGATCAGAACAGATATATCATGCTTATGCAGAAACCCAACCATATCCGACCATGTGCACCCCCATACCATCCTTTCACCATGTGGGGAGACTACTCGACCCACCCAACCGCTACACGCCACAGAAATATGGAGCATGGCTGCCAGATATAGAAAATGTGACAGAGTCACCGATACAGATATTTTGTGGCAGTGCCACCAGAACAGATATATGTGGCAGGGCCACCAGAACAGATAATTTGTGGCATAGCCACCAGGACGCTTCCTCCATAATATAACCCATGTCCCCATGCAACAGATATACATTCATGGCATACATCATACAGATTTAATTCATCATGCTTTTCAGACAAAATTAACCCTAGGGGTATAAAGGTCATTTTGCATACATAGGGGTATAATGGTAATTTTGCATACATAGGGGTATAATGGTAATTTTGCATACATAGGGGTACTCTAGTACATCTAACTATTTCTAAGGTTTTCATGCATATTGTAGCCATTACGTTTAGCCAGAAACACTTACCGAGTGTTCTTACCGAATTGGGCCCGTTGGCCCATTAACCCAGTTTTGGCCCATTAAGCCCAAAATATCAAAACGTACGAAATAGCGTGTACTACAGTTTTATCACTTTCAATTACCAGTAATAATTACCCATTCGTCCTACGAGCATTCGCACACTCGCAAGTGCCCAAAGTACCAGCTTTTCGACATTTCGGCTTTTCGGCTTTTGCCGATCTAGCCTATGAGAGGGTGTCAGTTACACACATGTTTTTGGGATTTCCTCGACGAGATCTACACACGAACTGCCTACAATTTAATCACTTAATATTACTCCAAATATCGAAATAAGATTGAGTATATAGTCCCCTACCACATTCGGCCAAACATGCCTAACACCCTTATTGCTCTTACCTTACTGCCGAAAGATGGTTAACTCCAAAGATCCGATCGTTCCACCTGTCCAAGTCCTTGATCAACCGCCTCTAAATCACGCTATTACCAAAACAAAATAGTTATTACGACCCCTCAGGGTTACAAGTCCAATTCGACAACCTCCCTAACTTTTAGGGATTTCGGCTTTTCCTAAAATATGTAAGAAGACTAAGTTTTGGAGAAGACTTACCACCGATTCCTTAGTGAATGATTCCAATGAGTTTCCCACTCGATCCCGATGTAGATCTAAGCCCTCAGATGATAACAAAAGTCGAGCTTTCAGTGACTCCAGTATTCGGCCAAGTCCCTTTTAATGTGGGGTTTTTGGCTTTTTGCAACTTATGTTTAGAAAGGTAAAACGAGAGGGTTTTGCTATGGTATTGTCATCAAAACTTGAGGTTTTAGAGGGCTGGTGAATCGGCCACAAATGATGAAGAGAAGAGATGTGGTTTTGGTTATAAGAAATCGGCACAAAAAGAATCAAGCTTTCGGGATTTCGGCTTTTTATGGCCAAAGGCTATGAAGGTTTTGAAACGGTTGAAGGGAAAAATGGAGATGAACAAGATGGTAGGAAGGTTCGGCAATGGAGGAAAGGAGATGAAGAAAAAGGTTGATGAGGAAAGGAGAAAAGAAAAGATGAGGCGAAAAGTCAGGAAACGGCACCAACTACCCTAAGTGCCGAATTTATACTAGCTCCTTAAGCTAGCCGAATTTTGCCCCCTTAAAGAATCCCTTGGCCGGCGACCTCTTGCTCTTTAAGAGTCCAACATTCAGCCAACACATCTCTCCCTAATCAGCTCCTAATTTCTCTCCCTTATCCCCTCCTTGCTCCATCTCCTGAGCAACTCAAACTCTTGTTAACAGTCTTTCACTTCATTTCCATTACCTACCTTTCCTGTTCATAAAAACTAATCCCTTGTTTTGCTATCAATGTGACTTGAACCTAGGTCCTCCCTAGCTTCCACACGCCACTTATAGCCTTCCCTGTGGCGTCACATGCCACTTCACCACTTGCTTCCTTGTGATTTATTTTACACAATTAATTCCTCAAAGCCCAATTTACCAGAACCCCTTTCTCTTATGGAATTAAAATTAATTAAAACTATCGGGTTATCCTAAGCTTGGGCCTTCTAGAGGCCCACTATCACAATTAAACCTACACATAACAAGCAGAACACAGAATTTTTAATTTTATAAACTGTTTTTCAGAATTCCCAAAAATTTGGGGCATTACATTGCCCCTGACGTTTCACACTTTTTTACAATTTAGTCCAAATTGCACAAAACACAAAACATGCAAATTTTGAGAACATCATGCTTAGGCCGAATCTTCCTTATGCTCATACAAGTTCATACATTTCATTTATTTCACATTTTAGTCCCTCAATTTATTATTTTTGTAATTTAGCCCTAATTACTCAAATTCATCAAAAATTCCAATACAAAATATATTAATCCAAAACATATCTTTCATAATTTATCATCTAACATCACAAAGCTCATAAATTCATCAATGGAATAACTCAAAATATTCATCAAAATCAAAAATTAAGGCATGGGCTTTGTAAATTTCACAGCAACGATCTCAAAAACATAAAAATTATCAAAAATCGAGCTAGTTACGTACCTAATAAACTGTAATTTATACATATTTATACCCCATGCCTAACGCATTTATGGATGGTTTCTCCTTAGATTTGGTGAATTCGATGCTCCTAATCCTTTAATTTCATGTTTTATACTTAGGAGAGCATAGGAGAGTAAAAAGAGCGAGAAATGGGCCGAAAAAGGTGAAAATAGACCCACATAGGAAAACAACACGGCCTGGACTTCCTCACACGGGCGTGTCACACGGCCGTGTCAATTTCGCAGGATCAAAGCACGACATACACGGGTGGATCACACGTCCGTGCCCATTTAACAGCCTTGACCACGGCCTTCAGTAATCGCACACGGGCGTGTCCCTGCTGAACCCAAGTTTAGTCCAATTCGAAAAAGGCCAATTTTGAGGGCTCTTAGGCATTCCAAAGCCTATTTAAACACTTGAGGAGGCACTTAGGAAAGGGGGATGCAGAGTAGGAAGCAAGGGATTACTCAAAGAAAGCCGATTGATCCAACTCAAGAGCCGGATTCATCATCAAGATTGGAGATCTCCCTTCAAGTTCCTTCAGGAGTTTTGGGTTTTCTTATGTTTAGTTATCTTTATGCTTTTGAGATGTTTTCTTTCATAAGTATGAACTAAACCCCTAAATACCTAAGGGGAATGAAACCTAAGACAGATCTTGTTATTATCTGAATTGTATGATAAATATTTGACTTGTTCTTAATTATGTGTTCCTAATTCTTGTTTTGATATTCCAGGATATTGATTCAAGTTGAGCTCTTATTTAGAGGAGGCATAGACCCTGTCTAAGATTAAATTTTTCATAATCAAGCGGAGTTGATTGCGCGCCTAGAGATAGGGTGATAAGATTTTTCCAGATTAGGGTGAAACCTAATAAGGGAATCCATAGATCGAGTTAATGCAATTCTAGGGTGTTAATTAGAAAGAGATTTCAATTATTCAACCTAGGGTTAGACGTTATTAGTCTCGATAGAGATAATAATATAACTTAGGGATTTCTACGGATCAAGTCAAATGAATAAATCGTCTGACTTAGAGTCAAATAACAAGTGAAGTCTAGGTGGATTTGTCCCTAGGTATTATCTCAATCAATTGAATTTTCCCAAAAGTATTTTCCCAAGTTTTTCTTTTTGTGCATTCTTAGTTAGTAATTAGTTTAGACAACCAAACCTCTTAAATTTTAGGTTAGATAATAAAAAGGAAGTAAATACTAGTACTTGTAGTTCCTTTGGGTTTGACAATTCGGTCTTGCTGAACTATACTACTGTTCGATAGGTACACTTGCCTTAATCGTGATAATAAGTTAGTCTTAAAAACGTTTAATTTATAAATCTTTAAAATGTTATGAATATCACGCATCAAGTTTTTTGTGCTGTTGTGGGGGAACTAGGATATTAGGAAAACTCGATTTTTATTACTTTAGCCACTTTACTTTTATTACAATTTAAATTTTTATTTTCTTTTCTAATTTTTCTCTTATTTCCTTCTGACAGGTTTTTCTAGTTTATGACTAGAAGAAACCCGTCAGGACCGCTATTTTTTACGATGAGATCAACCGCACAGTTCACAGAAACCGGAGAGAAATAAGGCAAAGCCTAAGATACACAGAAGACGAGCAAGAGGATGATACTTCAACCACAACTAAGGTGATGGCTAAAAACCAAGAAAATTCGTTACCTCCTGTGATTGTTGTTAATCAGAATCTTGCTCCACACACTATGTATGATTATGCTAAACCTTTTTTAACAGGAACTGAATCGAGCATAGTTAGACCGGCTGTAGCCGCAAATACTTTTGAACTGAAACCTAACACAATTCAAATGATACAACAGTTTGTTCAGTTTGATGGTTTGCAGGATGAGGATCCCAATGCTCACTTGGGAAACTTTTTGGAACTATGTGATACATTTAAAATTAATGGCGTTTCTGATGACGCCATTTGTCTTCGGTTATTCCCTTTTTCATTGAGAAACAAAGCTAAACAGTGGTTGAACTCGTTGCCACGGGGGCAATCACTACTTGAGAACAAATGACCGAAAAGTTTTTATTAAAATATTTTTCACCGGCTAAAACGGGTAAATTACGTAATGATATTTCTTCCTTTGTGCAGATGGATTTAGAAACACTCTACAATGCATAGGAGAGATACAAGGACTGTAATGGCGTAAATTCAATGTTATCGGAACAGTGGTTTCGTAACCACAAATCCGATTTAAAGAGAAATTTATTTCAATATTTTTGCTTGAAAATTTATATGATAGGAAAATCGTATGAAAATATTGATAGGAAAATTTTATCAATTTAGTGATTAGTTAGAAAAAGAAATTATTGAAGAAATTGGGTAAAATAAGGTATCGGGACCTCTATCTCGTAAAACCGAGTCAAAATAATTTTATAAATATTTATGAAATGTTATTAATGTGGTATTAAAATTTTGTTAGGAAATTTTAATGTTTGGGTAGTCAATTAAATGAAAAGGACTGAATTGTAATAGGTGTAAAAGTTGCTAGAGTGATTAAATAGCTTATTAGTCTAATGAGAAAGGATTTAAAAGGCAATTAGACCCAAAAGTTATTTGGGCTGGACGGCAAGGGTATGAAATCAGTAGAAAAATTGATAAATTAAGGGTAAAATTGGAATATTGCAAAATTAACTAAATAAAACTAGGACTAAATAGGAAATATCTAGATTTCTCTTCATTTCTCTTCAATTCCAGCAGCTAAAAACGCCATAGGAGGGTTCTCTAAGCTGGTATTTCATAATTTTTTCACCAAGTGAGTTAATCCTTGCCTTTTTCTTGTAATTTTTGTGTTTCTAAGACTTTTACAACTAGATCCTACTATTAAATTCATTAGTTTTTGATTTCATGGATGAAATTTAAAGTCACCATGGTTGAGTGCTGTAAGTTTATGATGAAATAGAATGAAATTAAAGCTTTAATTTGTTTATGAGATGATTTTATTAGGAAATTTCAATGGAAATTGATTTTTGGGACCTAATTGTGAAAATGTTTGGAATTAAAGTCTATTGCTGAAATTCTTATTCCTAAAGGTTGTAAACTAGTTCAAGGTGATAGAATAAAATGTTAATTGAGAAAAATCAGCTCAATTGAGAGGCTAATTGAGTAGGGACGAAATTATCATTTATTAAAAGCTTAGGGGAAAAATGGTAATAAACAGCTTGCACTAAAACAGTTTGGACAGCAGCAGTAGACTAACTTTGAAAAATCACCAAAAATTGTAGGAATCGAATTAGAAGATAAAAAAAAATATGGAATTAAAGCTTATTGAGTCTAATTTCTCATAGAAGAAATATTGTAAGCAATGGATTCGTAAATTTTGAGATATAATGAATTTTGTGAGACAAGGTCAGAATGAATTCGGGTTCCCCTGTTCTGACTTTGAAAAATTATAAAAAATTGAATAAAAATAATTAGGGACTTAAATTTATATGTCTAGAATTCTTAATGAGTCTATTTTTAATAAAAACAAACAAGAACATCATTTGAATTCTGTATAAAGAGATAATTTATTTTTAGTGAAGAAGGGTCAGAACTGTTAGACAACAGAACAGGGGTGACTTTGAAGAATAAACTGTACTGATTGGCTAAACCAAAAATTCTGAAAATTATATGGTAAAAATATATATGAGTCTAGTTTCAGGGAAAATTAACGGGTCTTAAATTGGAGTTCCGTAGCTCAAGTTATAAATAATTTAGTGACTATGACTCAAGTAGACAGCTTTGAATGAACTATAAATAATAGTTGAATTATAGAGAATGTTGCATATGAACATGAAATGTATTAAATTGATAATTAAATTTATTTATTTAGATCCAGAAGATTCAAATACAAAGCTAGATCGAGGAAAGGAAAAATTTCGGGATTAATAGATTTTTACTGTTTACAAACAAGTATCAAGGTAAGTTCATGTAACTTGAATTATATTCTTAAATGCTTGAAATGCATGTTTTTGATATGAATATGATTTGAATGTTCATTATATGAAAATTTATGAAACATTGATATATTTGATAAAATGGGAAGAAATCCCGTTTGAAAGAAAGGAAAATTCGATGGATCTTTGAAAAGGAATTGACGGTAAAAAGGATCTAGCCCAGACGGGTGATCCTATCCTGATATAGCCCTCCCGAAGAATATGTGTAAAATGGATTTAGCCCAGACGGGTAATCCGAATTAGGGTCTGAATTTAGCCTGGACTGGTAATTCAGATCCAAGCTCATTAGAGTAATTTTTGTTGCAGGGGATTTAGCCTGGACTAGTAATCCCGACAATACTCTATGAGTTTATATTACAGGGGATTTAGCCTGGACTGGTAATCCCGCTGCAAGGTTGAGGTTCGCGGGAGTGTGCTCTCTGAAATGGAAATGTGCGCACATGAATATGAATTGACGACCCGAAATTGTACACTAAAAGTGTACCTCTGAAAATCCATCAAAATTCCGATAAATTCAACGGGATAAATATGAAAAATAATAAGGGAATGATAATCATGGTATTGATGAGTACATCAATCATGGTATATATATTATTGATACATGGAAATTATTGTACTAACTTGAATGTTGAGTTTGTGCATGTTAGGGTAATAATGCATTGAATGGATATATGAATGTTTATTATATTGTATTGAAAATATTAGGTAAGTATAATTCTTGTTACATGAGCTTACTAAGCACAGAGTGCTTACCCCGTTTCCTTTTTCCCTGTTTTGTAGTGTTAAGAGCTCGGAGGTCGGATTTGGTCGGAGACACATCACACTGTCAACCTTAGGATTTTGGTATATAAAGAACCTTTATTTTGGAAATCAATGGCATGTATAAGCTAACAAAGCAAATGTTAACGTGAAATGAATGTACAGTTAGCCATTAGTATGGTTAACAAACCTGGTTATAGATATGTGATGATGTTATCTTATATAAATGCATGAATCTATCATGAAAATATGTTGAATTGAAAAAAAAAATTAATTCGTAAACTCCGGTAATGCCTTGTACCCTATTCCAGCAATGAATACGGGTAGGGGTATTACAAGGACCTCTTGAGAAGATGCCCTCACCATGGGTTAACGCTTTGGCTATAGGTTCAAACCTTTCATAATGGCCTGAATCATTCGACTCGACAAATGGTTGGCGCAGCTGCTGGCGGAACCATCAATAATAAGACACCTGAAGATGTCTATGAATTTATAGAGGAGATGTCACTGAATAACTATCTGTGGCAAGTCATGAGGATAAAGCCAACGAAAATAGCCGGCGTTTATAACGTCAATATGGTCACCATGCTCTCTAATCATGTAGAACTCTTGAATAATAAAAATGATGGTTTCCTTAGTTCTTCACAGGTTTACACAGTAATGCAATGCGAAGCAAGTGGAGGCGGATCAAGCAGTTCAGAATACCCACCTTATGGCCACAACATGGAGAACGAACAATTAAATTACATTGGTAACAATCCTCGATCTCAAAACAATCCATATAGCAATACTTACAATGCAGGTTGGAGGAACCACCCTAATTTTTCATGGGGAGGCTAAGGGAATCAGAGACCACCACCTCCAAGCTTCCAACAACCACCCTACCAACAAGAGAAAAAATCGAACCTTGAGGAGATTCAAACAAAATCCATCTCAGTGTCAGAAACTCGTTTTCAGAATACCGAGACAGCACTCAAAAATCAACAAGCATCAATCCAGGGGCTCGAAACTCAGATTGGACAGCTCGCCAAGTTGATTTCTGAATGACTACAAGGTAGCCTGCCAAGCAACACTAAATCTAACCCAATGGAGCAACTCAACGCGATTTCCATTCAAGATGAGGAAGGGCTAGTTGCAGAACCAAGGCCAGAAACAGTGGTAAGCATAGGTAAGGATGAGGTAGGCCACAATGAGCCAAAGCCAGTGATTACAGAATATAAACCTAGCATGCCATACCCCAATGCCACTAGGAAAGACTGCTCAGACAAAAAATTTGGTAAATTCCTTAAACTTCTTAAGAAACTACATATTAACTTACCATTTATTGAAGCCCTTTCGCAAATGCCAAACGCAGTCAAGTTTTTAAAGGAGCTTTTAGCAAATAAACGAAAATTAGATGAAGCATCACATGTAGAGCTGAACGCGGTCTGCTCAGCCATTCTACAGAATAAGCTGCCTAACAAACTAAAAGATCCAGGGAGTTTTACAATTCTTTGTTTAGTTGGTAGTTTAGATGTTAATAATGCGTTGGCTGATTTAGGGGCTAGTATAAATGTTATGCATTACAAATTATTTAAGCAACTAGGTCTAGGGAAACCCAAACAAACTAGGATGAGCATTCAATTAGCAGATAAAACTATCAAATTTCCTAGGGGTATTATTGAAGATGTACTCGTTAAAATCGACAAATTTATATTCCCAGTTGATTTCATTGTTCTAGACATAGAGGAGGATGGCAACGTCCCCTTAATTTTAGGAAGGTCCTTTTTAGCAACCACCATAACAATTATTGACGTTGGCACAGGTGAACTCACACTTTGTGTGGGAGACAAAACAATCACCCTTCAAGCCCGTAATTTGAATAACACATCAAAAATCGAAGGTGACTGTACAAATGATTTGGCTAAAACTAACCATATAGTGCAACCTTCTTTGCAGAAAATAGGTTCGAAGAATGTACATAAGCCAAGCAACAACAAAGAACCTGTCCATGAAGAACAAAGGTTATAAATTGAGGAGCTAGATGAATGGAGGACACATAAATCGAGAAAACTCGATAAACCAAAACCACGCCATGAGGAGCTTAATTCTCCAAAAATCAACTTAAAGTTGGAGACAAAGTACTACTCGATACAGCAGATCCGCGAATTCCCACTTCTGAACCAAATGAAGAAACCCCTCTTACAGTAATTTGTATTTTTCCATACGGTACGGTCGAGGTAAACCACTCTAAATTTGGCATGTTCAAGGTAAATGGTACCCGTTTTAAACCTTATGTTGATAAAATTGATAGTAGGGATGAGGAGTGTAAACTCCTCGATTCACCATGATCACGCACCAGAGAAGTAAGTCGAGCTTAAACTATAAATAAGCACTTCTCAGGAGGAAACCCAAGCACTGACAGTATTAATTTCTTTAAATTTGAGTTTTTAACATCTAACGTACTAACCGAATCATGGTACACAGACTCTCTAAATACCACATGGCCAGGAACACGGGCGTGCCTTAGGCCTTACGAAAATAGGGCAAAATTTTTCCAACACGGGAAGCGATAAAGTCGTCACGCTGTGCGACATGGCCATGGGCGAACCTGCCAAAACAACACGGGCATTCAACACACCCGTGCCACGAAACCATGGGCGAACCTGTCAAACTAGCACGGGCGTGCGACACGTCCGTGCCCATCATCCTTGGGCGAACCTGTCAAGTTAACACGGGCGTGGACCTATGTACACAGGCGTGGGAGAAACGAATGAAGCGAGACACGACCGTGCGACATGGCCGTGTGCACTCACACGCCCGAGCAATACGGGCGTGGGCCGAATGTCAGACGCGCCCAAATTCAAAATTCGCGAAACACACGGGCAAAAATTAGGGCACACGGGCGTGTCCCATGGCCATGTGCCCCAAAATCTATAAAAACCCCTCCCTATTCGTCATCTCCCTCCCCAAAAATCCCTTACCCTAGCCGCTATTACTCCACATGCCCTACCCCCCACGCCCGTGCGCCGCCTACAACACCGATTTTGACGCCCCAAGTTTCTTCTTTTTGTGTTTGTTTACTCTTTTCTCTCTATCTCCTTTGAATATTTTGTTTATTTCATGATTTCTCTGCTCTATTTGCCTATTTTAAATGAGTTCTTATAGTTAGAATAATAGAATACTTTTGCTTGTTTATAAGAATTTTGTCATTTTAGTTACTCCATTATGCTCTACTTTTTCATTTTTCCTAGTTTCATGAAATTTATGCTTTCCATATACATTCATTCATATTCTTGTTACATTATTCCAATAATACTATAACTTGATACATTTAGTAGTTTTGTTTACTTCATCCACTACGTAAGTCTCATGAAAACTTCATATTTAGTTTTGTGCTTCTGTGTTATTTTTGGGACGTATTGGTTGAGTTTTGATTTTTCAATGCAGGTACAATGTCATTATCACATCGTAAGAAGACTGCTGTTCCCCCTTGAAGAAGCAAAAAAGAGCAGTGTCATCCTCGGGTCCCATCTCGAAAAATTGACACCCTTTCCTCCAGTTTCCACTAGGAAATCAGGAGGAAATTTTTCAAATACTTCAGGCCCGACCTTTAGGTGTGTGTCGCTGCATTGACTGGACTGCGCTTGAACAAGTTTAGTTGGCTGACAATGTCCGAGCCCTCCTAAAAACCGATCCATGGGAACTCTTCTTTGCGATCATCGAGCCGACGTACCTTGAGCTTACACTTGAAATTTGCTCGACCTTTCATGTTCAAGATGTCATAACCAACTTCGATGACCCTGGAACGGTCCAGTTCCATCACAGCGGTTTAGTTCGCCAGTTAAGTGTGCCCAAGTTTGGTATCACTTTGGGCCTTTATACGGAGGAGTTCATGGAAGACAACGGGCTCAACACCTTCCATCGCCACATCCACTACTCCCCTTCGAAGTGTTGGGATACTTTGGTCCCCAGCTCGGCTTCCTACGATCCCAGCCGCTCCAAGGCATCAACTCTCTCTCCCTCCTTGAGATACCTACACGCCATCTTGGCTCACACTTTGACAAGCCGGCAAGAGAGCACCGGCGTCGTCAACACTCACGACACCTACTTTCTATGGAGTATAACAAATGGACACATCTTCGACCTCGCCTACTTCATTTCCCTTGCCATTCGCCACCAGACGGAGCGGCATCGGAGGGGGGTCATCTCTATTGGCCCCTACGTAACTCAGTTTGCTCGACACTTCGGGCTCCTCAACACAGTAGCCCAATCATCCTCCCTCACTCTCATCGGCCAGATGTCTCCACAGGGCATCTCGAGTATGTTACATATGAGCATGAGCGAGAAGCACCGAGGAACCCACCCTCCTCAGTACCGCCTTGCCCAGTCACCGAGGAGGAAGACCCCGAGGACATTACTGACAATGTCCCTCCACGTCACGAGGACCCAACATCTCAGCTACCACCTCCTCATCGTCCAGTTCATGCGGCAGCTTCATACACTAACATCTCTGAGCACCTTACTCGATTCGAGCAACAGTGTTTTTGGCACTTCGATAACATTGATGCTACTCTATAATAGATTTGTCAGCACTTCCACATCTCATGGCCACCCCCACCTCGCGAACTATCTGGCGATGAAGATGTTTAAAAACTTTTATTCATTATTTTATGTTGTTCCTTTTATTTTCATTTAAGACTACTTTTTATTTTTGTAACACCACAAACCCGGCCTAGACGTTACGGCCGAATCCGGTGTGTCACATTACCTACCACTAACTAAGTTACCTAGTTTACGAAAGTTTGGGTGAGCTTTGCAAAAACCATTAATGAAGTTTTAAGAGAAATGTTCCGATTCACTAGTGTGAGTCCTATCCATTATCGATTGTTAAGGGTTTAGAAAAACGTGACTTTTGTTGCACCTTAAAAAGTTTTGTTTTGAAAACGTTTGATTGTCGTGTCAGTTTGAAACAAGTAATTTTTTATAAACCCAGAGTGAACCAATTTCAAGGAATCAATTTAAGTGATGTGAATCTCAAGTCGAAAATGATTTAAGTAATTTAAAAACCCAAAATAAAAATAATAGAGCGGCCTTATTACACTTTAACCAAAATAGAAATAATCAAAAATAAATGCGAAATTTAAAAGGAAGCTACTTGAAACTTATTTAAAACCAGAAATTTAATCTTCGTGGCCACTCTGAATCCCGTCCAGCTCCAAGTCCACCAACTAGGGCTCACCTGCAAGGATGGAAGAGAAAGGGGGTGAGTTTGGAAAACTCAGTGTATATGGAAAACCCATCCAAAGCCCAAGTCAGCTCAAGCCCATTGGGCCTAAGCCTTATTCAGATAACCGCGGGTACTGGGCCGAAGCCCCTTTCAAAATACGATAAACTGGGCCTTAGCCCCTTTTCAGATAACAGTATGGCCCATAGGCCCATTCTAGAATAGAACAGACATATTCGTGTATGCAAGCCCAACCCAGCCTATAACCAACCGCTACACTCCATCTGTACCAGCCCTCCACTCCATGTGGGGAATAGCTCAACCCACCCAACCCTACACTCCACAGTTGCAGCATTGCTGCTCAGATATCAGTAAGTTGAGGCAAAGCCTCCAGTACGTGGTCAAGCCACTTTCAGTACTTCCTCCATCAATAACCCAGTCCCATGCATCAGATAATAATAACATGGCATGCAGTAATTACTAACAGTCAAACATGCATTTAGGTCAACCTTAACCCTAGGGGTATATCAGTAATTTTGCTCCTAGGGGTAAAACTATAAACTTTCCACCTATAAAGGTATTTCAGTACTTTTATCAGTTTTAAGGGTTATAATAAATGTTACAGTCCTTACTAGCCCATTTGTCATCACAGTAATTTATTTTTCACAATTTCACAATTTTAGCCGTTGGGCCCCAAAACCCCTAATGGCCCTACAGTGTCCATTAGTAGGCCCTACAGTGTCCATTAGTAATTTAACCCCATTTAACTCAAGTTTTATGACCAGTTTACCGGTTTAAGCAGTTTGATTCTACAGTCTAACAGAACAGACTTATTGCCTATTTTTTTATATTATACATTTTTTTATTATTATTACCCGTATGGGCCCGTAAGCCCATTGCCCCAGTTTTAGCCTATCGAGGCCCAATTACCGAAGTGCACAAAATTTCACACACGACTAACTTACCACTTTGTGATTTCAGATCTAATAATTTCTAAATGTCTTGCGAGCACTCGCACACTCACAAGCCCACAAAATGCCAGAATTTCGGCATTTCGGCTTTTGCTGAATTGAACTATGAGAGGGTGTTCGATACACGCCTGTTTCGCGATGACTACTACTGAGATCCCTTACGATGTCCTACAATTGATTACCATAATTCTTAGATTGCAACCCACAACAACCAATCCCAATATTCAGCAACCCATATTCAAACCATGCCCCTAAAGCCTTTAGAATCTTACCTTTTTGCCGAAAACCGATGACTAGATCTAAGTCTAGTTGTTCCAAAGATCCAAGATTTCGATCAAACCTCTAGAAGACACTAATCACCAAAAGAAAACGTCAGTTAAAGACCCTTAAAGCCCTATGCCCAAATTGATAGCCTCCCTAGATTTTAGGGACTTCGACTTTTCTAAATTGTAAAATAAGACTAGATCTTAGGTGATGAGCACTTACCACTTATTCCTCTTTGATTTCTATGTAGATTTGATGTAGATCTATCCTCTAAACGATAGTAGAACTCGAATCCAGGAGATCTGAAGTTTCGGCTATAAGTCCCTAAATTTATGGTATTTCGGCTTTTTAAGTGATGAAGAAGATGACAATTTGAGGCTATAACTTTGAAGTAATATTGCCGATAGATACTAAGGGTTTAGAGAAGATGAAAGTTGATCAAAAATAACAAAAATAACTGAAGGATTTTGGCTTGGAGAAATCAGCACAAGAAGTGAGTTTTCGAGATTTTGGCTTTTATGGCAATCGGCTATGGAGGTTTTGTGGAGGATGGGATTGACAGAGGAGGTGAGTAGAATGGTAGGAATGTTTTGGCTAGAGAAGAAAAGAAGGAGAAAAAGAAAATAGAAGAAGAGAGGACAAGAGAAGGAAGAATTCAGCACTCAGGAGATCTAACTTTGCGTTTTTCGGCTTTTTGAGATACTGAGAACATTATAGAATGAAAGGGAAGGCTCTAGGTGGCTAACCCTAATTTGGCAAAAAAAAAAGAAAATAAAGGTTGCCCTAATGGCCATTCAGATCCACGGCCCAACCTTCCTAAAGCCCTAGCCAAATTTCCACTTAAGCTCTATCATATGCCCGGTACATGCACACACACAAAAAAAAAATAAAAGTAACAATACGCTTATCTTGTGACTTGAACTCTAGCTCCCCCTAAACATCCACACGTCACTCCCCAAACACCTAGGTGGCGCCACATGCCACTTTACCACAGATCTTTTTGTGTCCTATTTTACCACCTCAACTTTAGAAGCCCATATCGCCAGAACCCTCTTTCCCAAAATTAAAATTTAGGAATTGCCTCGAATTAAATTTACTCTTGGGCCTTTTTTCCCAAACCATAAACCCTTCGTAATTTATTTAATTACTAAACTAAACATACGAAATAATAATAATAACATCCAAATTATTCGGGCCGTTTTCCACCCAAACCCAGACTCAAGGCCCAATACTTCCAGGCCCAAAAATCGGGGGCGTTACAACTTTTCATTCACCTTATTTATTAGGTTTTATAATTATTATTTTACAATTTTTAATTTTGGCTAATTTATTACAAGTACTTATTCTTCCTTATATATTTCCTAAAAGAGTTCTTGATTCTATCACAGTTATAAAGAGCTTCAAAGCTCACTATTACTCAAGAACTTGAAATTCCACTAAGAAAGGTTCTCCACGACTGCCATGCCCTACTCGACCACGACCATAGCCAACTTGAGATATAATATTCTTTTGGCGAAGCATTGTGGAACCCAACCTCTACCACCACCAGAGTATCCTCATTCACCCTCATCATTGCTTTGGCCAATTATTCTCCATAACCCCAATTCAAGGAGTTCATTCATCATTCAGGAAGTTTCACTTCTCTCCCTATCTTATGATTATCAATCTATCTTTTTCAATATATCTATCTTTGTGCATTGAGGGCAATGTACATCTTAAGTGTGGAGGGGTCTTTCATATCGTCATTAGAAATCCCTGAATTGTGTCTTATTCGCATCTGATCTTCTTGTGCCATGATTAGAATGAATTTTGATTAATTTATGATTTTTATTGATATGTCTTGAATTAAAACTTAGGCATTCATGCATTGATTGTTTAAACTTTAAGATATTAAAGAATCAAGCATGATAAGTTGACTTTTGAATTTAAAATTTTATAGGTTGTTTCTCCCAAGCGTAGGTATTACCTTGAGTTGAAATTCACAGGTTTAAACATTAAAAAGCCGTAATTTTTGTGAGATTTTGAGCCTTTAGAGCACCTACTATTTCTTTCATGCTCACTTTTATTGTTACTTTGAGTGCGTTAGTATTGAATTGTTATTCTAGAACTTGCTTCACTATGCATGTCAAGACCACACCATTTGATTTGATATGTCAAAATGATAAAGCCACTTAGGTTTAACCCACTCACTCCACAAAAGCCTACCTTCATAATTTACCTTTAGTAAACCCCTTTGAGCCTAACAAGCCATTAATTGATTTACCCTCAATATTAACCCATAAAACCATTATTGTTGAAATCCCCTAATCTGATCCCTATTTTTTTCGAGATTTGATTTGAACTAATTGCTTAGCTATGCTTTGCTCTTCTATGTATTTGACTTGCTCTTAAAAAAAACATACATACTTACATATTAGTAGTAATTCGGTATTGTTGAGCCGCAGTATCTAAATTCCAACTTCTAATAAGAAGCTCACTTGTACTCAATTGATGTTTAATTACTTTTTCTATCTCGATTCTAGCCTTTCTTTTAGCTTGTGACCACACCCCTTAACCAAAGCCATGTTACAGCCGTTTAAAGACCTTTTGATTGATGTTCATTTCAATATATAGTGGTGGAGATTTGATTTTCATGCAAACCTATGGTAATGACTTATCATTATTGACTATTGAGTGCTTCATGTATTGTCCTTAAACACCTCGAGTGTTTTGAGTGAATCTTTAGTGATGATGTGAAACTCTGTGATATTTTGAGTTGAAGGTAATTACTTAGACGAGGGGAGACATCTATGCTTTCATGATAAAATACTCAACTTGGAATATTTTGGAACTTCGATGTTCTTGCAGTCAAATTCTCAATGTATGATTACTTATGAATTATTTTGAGATATTATTAATAGGAATTATAAGTTAAGAAGAATTTATTTTGATTGTGAGTTGAGGGTTTTGCTTGAGGAAAAGCAAAAGCTTAAGTGTGGGGGTATTTGATAAACTATAATTTATACATATTTTACCCCATGCCTAATGCATTTATGGAAGGTTTCTCCTTAGATTTGGTGAATTCGATGCTCCTAGTCCTTTAATTTCATGTTTTATACTTAGAAGAGCATGAGAGAGTAAAAAGAGCGAGAAACGGGCAGAAAACAGAGAAAATGAACCCATATGGGAAAACAACATGGCCTGGACTTCCTCACACGGGCGTGTCACACGGCCGTGTGAATTTGGCAGGATCGAAGCACGACTTACACGGGTGGATCACACGCTCGTGCCCATTTAACAGCCTTGACCACGGCCTTCAGTAATCGCACACGAGCATGTCTCTGCCGAACCCAAGTTTAGTCCAATTTGGAAAAGGCCAATTTTGAAGGCTCTTAGGCATTCCAAAGCCTATTTAAACACTTGAGGAGGCACTTAGGAAAGGGGGATGCAGAGTAGGAAGTAAGGAATTACTCAAGGAAAGTCGATTGATCCATCTCAAGAGCCGGATTCATCATCAAGACTGGAGATCTCCCTTTAAGTTCCTTTAGGAGTTTTGGGTTTTCTTATGTTTTTTTATCTTTATGCTTTTGATATGTTTTCTTTCATAAGGGGAATGAAACCTAAGACAGATCTTGTTATTATTATCTGAATTGTATGATAAATTTTTGACTTGTTGTTAATTATGTGTTCTTAATTCTTGTTTTGATATCCTAGGATATTAATTCAAGTTAAGCTCTTATTCAGAGGAGGAATAGACACTCCCTAAGAGTAAATTTGTCATAATTAAGCGGAGTTGATTGCGCGCCTAGAGATAGGGTGACAAGATTTTGTCGAATTAGGGTAAAACCTAAAAAGGGAATCCATAGATCGAGTTAATACAATTCTAGGGTGTTAATTAGAAAGAGATTTCAATTATTCAACCTAGGATTAGATGTTGTAGGTCTCGAGAGATATAATAATATAACTTAGGGATTTCTACGGATCAAGTCAAATGAATAAATCATTTGATTCAGAGTCAAATAACAAGTGAAGTCTAGGTGGATTTTTCCTTAGGTATTGTCTCAATCAATCGAATTTTCCCAAAAGTATTTTCCCAAGTTTTTCTTTCTGTGCATTCTTAGTTAGTAATTAGTTTAGACAACCAAACCTCTTAAATTTTAGGCTAGAAAATAAAAAGGAAGTAAATACTAGTACTCGTAGTTCCTTTGGGTTCAACAATCTGGTCTTGCTGAACTATACTACTGTTTGATAGGTACACTTGCCTTAATCGTGATAATAAGTTAGTCTCAAGAACATTTCATTTATAAATCTTTAAAACCTATTACGAATATCACGCATCAATACCTTAATCAAGTTATCAAATGGCCGAATACCCTAAAGCTTTATTTCTTTCCTTCCTTTTGATTTTTCGGTCATGTGAAAAAGATGAATGCATGGTTGTTTAATTTATGTTTTATTATAACATATATATTATTTAACATTTTACAAGTTTAACCTTTGTTATAAAATATGAAACCATTATAAACCATGCCTTTAACCGTCCATCCTTTATAATATGGGTTTAATTTCCTTTTAAGGACCTCACATTATAAAGACAATAGCAAATTAACACTTTATTAAATAGTTAGCAACTTTTATAACTTACACGATTATGGCCTTTTATTAAATCGGGCACTCAAACGACAAAATTAAAACACAAAAATTTCACGGATATTAATTCACACATAATAAACACAGAAAATAATTTTTAAAAATTTTTCTGACTCAGATTCATGGTCCCGAAACCACCGTTTTGAATAGGGTATAATCGGGCTGTTACAACTCTCCCCCTTAGGGATTTTCGTCCCTGAAAATCTTACCGGTGAATAGGTTCGGATAACATTCTTTTATTGCATCCTCAGGCTCCCACGTTGCCTCTTCAACTCCGTGTCTATGCGACAATACTTTCTCTAATGAAATTTTCCACATGAGCCAGAATGCGAATCGGTTCTTCCTCTTATGTTATATCAGACTTAATCTCAATCTTTGACGGATTAATCACATGTGAAGGATCAGATCGATATCTACGAAGCATCGAAACATGGAATAAATTATGAATTTTTTTTTAACTTAGGTGACAACAACAGTCTATATTCAACTAGCCCGGTATACTCAATAATCTTATACGATCTAATAAATCTCAGAGTCAATTTGCCTTTAAGATCGAATTTGAGATTTTTTCCACGGCGACACTTTTAAAAAAACTTTGTCCCCGATCTGAAACTCTATATCCTTTCATTTTAAGTCCGCATATGATTTCTGACGATCTGACGTTGATTTCAAACTTTCGCAAATCACATTTACTTTCTGTTCAGTCTCTCTGATCAAATCGACCCCGTGTAACTTATTTTCACTAAGCTTAGTCCAATACAATGGTGTACAACATTTATGGCTGTTCAAAGCCTCGTAAGGTGCCATTTTGATACTCGATTAAAAGCTATTATTGTATGCAAATTCAATCAGAGGCAAGTATCGTTCCCACTTACCTTCGATCATTATACATTTGGACTGACCATCTATTTTCGGATGGAAAGCAGTGTTGAAATGTAATTTCGTACCTAGTGTATCTTGCAATTTCTTCCAAAATCGTGATGTAAACCTCGGATCTCTATCTGAAACAATAAAGATAGGTACTCCGTGCAATCTCACAATCTGGAAAATATAGAAATCAGCAAGCTTCTTAAGTGAGTAATCTGTGCGAATCGAAACAAAATGAACCGATTTAGTCAATCTATCCACCATATCCCAGATCGCATCTTTCTTGCTCGGCGTTAACGACAAACCGGATACAAAATCCATCGTGACTTTGTCCCATTTCCATTCTGGTATCATGATTGGCTGAAGCAATCCAGAAGGTACTTGATGTTTGGCTTTAAATTACTGACAGATTAAACATTTCGAAACAAAGTCAAAAATGTTTCGTTTCATACCATGCCACCAGTAAAGTTGTTTCAGATCATTATACATTTTCGTACTACCCGGGTGAACAGATAATCGACTATAATAGGCTTCATCCAAAATCATCTGAATCAACTCTGGATTTCTTGGAACACATATTCAGTTTCTAAACCTCAAACAACCCTCAGCATCGACTCGAAATTTTGAATCAACATTCAAGTCATATTGGCCCTGCTTTGCTAACAAATCATTATCAACTTTCTAAGCGTCACAAATCTGTTGAATATATAATGGTCATGCTTTTAACTTAGCTATAATCGAACCATCATCAGACATAGCCATATGCGCATTCATTGCAAGCAAATCAAATAGTGATTTTCGGCTTAAAGCATCAGCAACAACATTTGCCTTTCCCAGATGGTAGTCAATCACAAGCTCATAATCTTTTAGCAATTCTAACCATCGATGCTGTCTCAAATTTAGATCTTTCTGAGTCATCAAATATTTCAAGCTTTTTTGATCGGTATAAATGTGACATTTCTCATCAAACAAATAGTGATGCCATATTTTCAATGCAAACACAATAGCTTCCAATTCTAGATCGTGCATCGGATAATTCTTTTCGTGCGACTTTAATTGTCTCGAGGCATAAGCTATGAATTTGCTTTACTGCATCAAAACACAGCCCAAACCATTCAAATATGCATCACTATAGATAACAAATTCTTTACCCGATTCTAGCTAAACTAGCACTGGAGCTTCGGTCAACAGAGCTTTCAATTCTTTTATTTCAATCCATGTCATTCTATACGGAACTATCTATATCGAAGTCATCCCAGGCACTAACTCAATACCAAACTCTACCTCTCGGATCGGTGGCAAACCTGACAATTCTTCAGGTGACACATCCAGATACTCACACACAACTGGTACTGATTCAATTTTCTTTTCAGTCACTTTAGAATCAAGTACATAAGCAAAGTAAGTTTCACAACTCTTTCTCACATATTTCTGAGCTAACGTCGAATATATCACTGTTGGTAAACCATTCATATCATTAAACTCAATCCGATTAGTCTCATCATTTGGCATCTTAAATCAATAGTCTTTCGTTTACAGTTTACAACAGCATCGTGTAAAGTCAACTAATCCATACTCAGAATTATATCGAACTTGTCGAATGGTAACAATATCAAATCAGCTGGAAAACATGAATCTTGAACCATCAATGGACAATTCTTACACATTTTGAAAACCAGAACACACCGGCCTAAGGGGTTTGATATTCTAATCACAAACTTAGCAGACTTTATAGGCAAAGTCTTATTGGATACTAAGGTCTCACCTACATAAGAATGAGTCAAACCAAGATCAATCAATGCAATTACACTAGTATCATAGAGAGTGAATATACCAGTAATAACATCTGGGGTTGAAGCCTCCTCGCAAGCGCGAATGGAATAAGCTCTGGCAGGTGCGCGAGCCTCAAATCGAACTGCTGTGTCTTTAGTTCCTCTCTGACTGCTACTCACATTACTCGTATTTCTGGGTGGTCTACCTCGAGCTGACATGTTACTCGGTCTCGCATTCTATATGATATATTGCTCGGCTAACATAGGGCACTCACGAATGAAATGATCCATCTACCCACATTTAAAACATGACCGATCAAGCAATCTACAGTTTCCAGGATGTCGTTTACCACAATGCCTACACTCAGGTCGATTCGACCGAACATTACCAACACTAGCAATCGAAATGGCTCGTGAACTCACATGTGGTCTGTCTCGATCACGTCTAGAAAAACTCACAGTATTCTTTGATCGGATAAAATCATCCCTGAATTTCTTCGATGCTGACTGAAATGTCTTACCCGATGATCTCTTACAGGAATCTCTGGCTTCAAAATCAACTTTTCTTTTCTTTTCTTTTCGTATAACTTGGAAAGCTATAGGAACTTGAGGGGGTGAGGTTGTTGAGCAGCCAGATTCATTCGAACAAACTCCATGAACCACTCATTCATTAGCTGGAAGAAGGCTTGCCTAGCCTCTCCCTCATACAACTTGAAATCGGCCTAGAATCAGCCGACACTGCCCCCTGAGTAGGAGCGGGCGTATTACTTTTTACGTCATTTGTTACGATTCGATTGAGATCCATTTACATACGAAAACACATTTTCAAATGTCAGGAATCATCACACTATGTATAAAATATGGCATGTATAGCTAGACTCACACGCGCTACGTTAGTCCTAGAATTGACTAAGTCGTAGCTCTGACACCAATCAAATGTAACACCCCTAACCCGTATCCATCGCCAGAATAGGGTTACAAGGTATTACCGGACAAGACACAAATTCTGAGCAATCGTATGCATAAACTTGCTCAAACTCTTAAACCAATCGAATATTAACATATATAACTAATTTAAAGTCTATATGAATCATATCATAAAATTTTGATTTTTGTTTTCAAACAAATAATCAGTTATGTAATTCATAAGCAAATAGTGCCGAATATATCATTTACCACATAACATATGCACATATCAATGATAATACAAATATTTCAACCTATTATTATCATACATAAATCATATAAAGCAAACATATTAAAGTATATATCATTTTTAGCAAAACTCCATTCGGCACAATAAGAATATATCAAATTTAACCAAATCATTCATACATTACTACATATGATTTGAAATGACTAAAACATGAACAAATCTACTTATAAATTCATGTTTGTAGTTTTGCACAAGACTAATAGGTCCTGTACCAATTTAGACATATTTTAAACGAACACCAAATAGTCTATCCATCAAAATACATACAAAAGTTCACGAATCATTTCCATAAGGGAAATCGAATTTCACATACAAACAACTTTAATGTTATTCTTATTTGACCGAATAATAAACTTATAAATCAATCAACTTATGCTCATCATTTAATGACTAGCCTATACACTACTCAAACATCAATTTTTAACCAAGTCGGACATATATGGATCACATAAAACTCATATAATCTTCTTGTTTTACCAATACACAAAACACTATTCATTTGGTCATTTTTCAGTGCGTTAGCCGAATGTAATCATGTTTAATACATATGCTTTGTTCAATGTTTAAATTTTCATCATTTTTAATCTATCACTTTATAAGCTTATAACCTTTCATAGAAATAAATCAATATACATGTATATGAACCATAATTTGCACATCAAGTCAAACATATTACAAATATATCTCATCTTATATATATAAAAAATATCAAACCAATACATCATATACTTATATATATATATAAATGTTGAATCATGATTAACTTACTAACATGATTCATAACAATTTTTTCACTTAACGCAAGCATATTGAACTCACATTTATCACAAGCCATAACCGAATTACCTAGTTACCATAATACATAGCAAATCTAAATAAAACATGTTTCACATATAAATACAAAGCATGGCTGAACCATCAATCAAATATAAATCTATTACCAGAATTAAACATTTAATCGAATACATTCATCAACCAAATTAAATCATTACTATCAAATACAATACATAGTCGAATCATTAAAACAATAGGTAACATAACAAGCGAAATTCATACTTATATATCTATACCATAGCCGATTCAACCAAACCAAATAAAATCATCATTTGAGCATAGCATACAAACCAAACTTAGCTCACACAAGAAACCATGATCAATATAGCAAATACTTATATATCAAATTAGCCATTTTCGCATGGCATATTATATAAAACACTTCAAACATATCCGTAAAGTAGTATAGCCTATACATGCCAAAGGTTCGAAATTTAGCTTTTAAAAATACCAATGAACAGATGATAGTGTGACGGATTTCACTGACGATCCCCAAGCCCGTAACTAGTCTCCAAAATCTATAAAAAAAAAGAAAACATACACACATAGTAAGCTATCACAGCTTAGTAAGTCATAAACAAATAAACAACTCAATGACATAATCAACTCAATTTAACCAAACCAATTCATGCTCTCATAGTCACATTTAATCCCAAACTTGCAAATTCATATATAACATATACATTCATGTATCAACTCTTACTTGGCTGAAATACATATATATCCATTATCAAAGCTATTATATACTTCCAAGGTCAAAATATTATCATATAGACGAATATATATACACATTCATATATGAATACACATGTTTCACACTTTAATATCACATACTTATATCATTTTTCCGAACATAGATTTGCATTCAATATACATATAACCAACTTAATAACGTGATTCATATCATCACTTCAAATACCGAAACTTACTTTAATTTCAATACATTAGCTAGCACATACTTGAACCTTTTAATTCGATTTTGCATTCAGTCTTTACTTAACATTGCCCATTAAATCATTCAAAATTAAATGGAATATGTAACGCCCCAATTTTTGGGCCTAGAAGTATTGGGCCTTGAGTCTGGGTTCGGGTGGAAAATGGCCCGAATAATTTGGATGTTAATATTATTTCGTATGTTTAGTTTAGTAATTAAATAAATTACGAAGGGTTTATGGTGGTGGAAAAAAAGGCCCAAGAGTAAATTTAATTCGAGGCAATTCCTGAATTTTAATTTTGGGAGAGAGGGTTCTGGCAATATGGGCTTTTAAAGTTGAGGTGGTAAAATAGGACACAAATAAGGCCTTGGTAAAGTGGCAAGGTGGCGTCACTAAGTTCCTTAAAAAATGGTGTTTGGGAAGGAACTAAAGGTCCAGGGTTCAAGTTGCAAGGTAAACATATTGTTACTTTTTAATTTTAGGCATGTGCCGGGCATGTGATCACTTAAGTGAATTTCGGCAAGGGCCTTAGGGAGGTTGGGCCGATTGTTTTAGTTGATATTAGGGTTAGGTTCTTTTCATTTTCTGTCTTGGAGAATTAGAATTAGCCACCTGAAAGCTTTCACTGCCATTCATCTTTTCTGAGTTCTCACAAAAGCCGAAAACGCAAATTCCTTCTCCTTGGTGCCTATTTCTTCTTCCTCTCTTTTTCCTCCATTTTCTTTCTTCTTTTTTGCTTTTTCTTCTAGTCGAAACCTTCTGATCACCTTACTCACCTCCTCTGTCAATCCCATCCACCACAAAACCTCCATAGCCGATTGCCATAAAAGTCAAAATCTCGAAAACTTACTTCTTGTGCCGATTTCTCCAAGCCAAAATCCTTCAGTTATTTTTGTTCTTTTTGATCAACTTTCATCTTTTTTAAACCCTTAGTATCTGTCGGCAACATTACTTCAAAGTTATAGCCTCAAATCATCATCTTCTTCATCACTTAAAAAGCCGAAATACCATAGATTTAGGGACTTATAGCTGAAACTTCAGATCTCCTGGATTCGAGTTCTACTATCGTTTGGAGGATAAATCTATATAAAATCTGCATAGACATCAAAGAGGATTAAGTGGTAAGTGCTCATCACCTCAGATCTAGTCTTATTTTACAATTTAGAAAAGCCGAAGTCCCTAAAATCTAGGGAGGCTATCGATTTGGGCATAGGGCTTTAAGGGTCTTTAACCGATGATTTATTTTGGTTATTAGTGTCTTCTAGAGGTTTGATCGGAGGCTTGGATCTTTGGAATAACTAGACTTAGATCTAGTCATCGATTTTCAGCAAAAAGGTAAGAATCTAAAGGCTTTAGGGGCATGGTTTGAATATGGGTTGCTGAATATTGGGATTGGTTATTGTGGGTTGCAATCAAAGAATTGTGGTAATCAATTGTAGGACATCGTAAGGGATCTCGTAGCAGTCGTCGCGAAACAGGTGTGTATTGAACACCCTCTCATAGTTCAATTTGGCAAAAGCCGAAATGCCGAAATTTCGGCATTTCGTGGGCTTGTGAGTGTGCCAGTGCTCACAAGAAATTTAGAAATCATTAGATTTGAAATTGCAAAGTGGTAAGTTAGTCGTGTGTGAAATTTCGTGTACGTCTGTAATTGGGCCTCGATAGGCTAAAACTGGGCCCAATGGGCTTACGGGCCCATACGGGTAATAATAATAAATAAAAAAAGTATAATATAAAAAAATAGGCAATAAGTATGTTCTGTTAGACTGTAGAATCGAAACTGCTTAAACCGGTAAACTGGTCATAAAACAAATGGGCTTAAATTGCTAATGGACATTGTAGGGCCCATTAGGGGTTTTAGGGCCCAACGGCTAAAGTTGTGAAATTGAGATGAATAAATTATTGCGATGTCAAATGGGCTAGTAAGGACAGTAACATTTGTGAGAACCCTTAAAACTGATAAAATTACTGAAATACCTTTTTAGGTGGAAAATTTACAGTTTTACCTCTAGGAGCAAAATTACTGATATACCCCTAGGGTTAAGGTTGACCTGAATGCATGTTTGACTGTTACTATTTACTGCATGCTATGTTATTATTATCTGATAAGGTTGACCTGAATGCATGTTTGACTGTTACTATTTACTGCATGCCATATTATTATCTGATGCATGGGACTGGGTTATTGATGGAGGAAAAACTGAAAGTAGCTTGACCAAGTACTGGAGGCTTTGCCTCAACTTACTGATATCTGAGCAGCAATGCTGCAACTGTGGAGTGTAGTGCTGGGTGGGTTGAGCTATTCCCCACATGGAGTGTAGGGCTGGTACGGATGGAGTGTAGCGGTTGGTTATAGGCTGGGTTGGGCTTGCATACACGAATATGTCTGTTTTGTTCTAGAATGGGCCTATGGGCCATATTGTTATCTAAAAAGGGGCTAAGGCCCAGTTTATCATATTTTGAAAAGGGCTTCGGCCCAGTACCCACTGTTATCTAAATAGGGTTTAGCCCAATGGGCTTGAGCTGACTTGGGCTTTGGATGGGTTTCCATACACACTGAGTTTTCCAAACTCACCCCCTTTCTCTTCCATCCTTACAGGTGAACCCTAGTTGGTGGACTTGGAGCTAGCGGGATTCAGAGTGGCCACGAAGATTAAATTTCTGGTTTTTAAATAAATTTCAATTAGCTTCCTTTTAAATTTCGCATTTATTTTTTACTATTTCTATTTTGGTTAAAGTTGTAATAAGGCCGCTTTATTATTTTTATTTTGGGTTTTTTAAATTACTTAAATTGTTTTCAACTTGAGATTCACATCACTTAAATTGATTCCTTAAAATTGGATAGCCCTAGGGTGCGTTTTATAAAAGTTACTTATTTTCAAAATATCACAATAACTGAGCAAAGCTTCCGCAACGTAAATGTTTTCAAAGGAAATAAATATTTTAAATAGACTAAAACTTAATTTGTTGTTCGTGGACAAGTAATAAGCTTAAAGTGTGGCAATGGATGTGTGCATGTCTAGGATTGGATCATGAAAGAGCTAGGTACTTAAGCAGTTTAATTGACTCACCTCCTCTTTTCTTGGATCCTACCTGGTGTGTAGTATCCATTCACTTTAATTTAAAACAAAAATATTCTTTAAACACTAAGAAAGATTTTAGATAAAACATGACTTCTCTAATAACGCTTCAATGTGACACGCCAGATTCGATCGTAACGTCTAAGCCAGGTTTGGGGTGTTACAGAATACTTGGATAATCACACATATCGTATAATGCCAATGTCCCAGACGTGGTGTTACATGTAATCACATATCGATGCCACTGTCCCAGATAGGGTCTTACACGTAATCACATATCGATGCCAACGTCCCAGACATGGTTTTACACGTAATCACATATCGATGCCAACGTCTCAGATGTGGTCTTACACATAATCACATATCAATGCCAACGTCCTAGACGTGGTCTTACACGTATTCACATATCAATGCCAATGTCCTAGACGTGGTCTTACACATATTCACATATCGATGCCAACGTCCCAGACATTGTCTTACACATAATCACATATCAATGCCAACGTGCCAGACGTGGTCTTACACGTATTCACATATCGATTCCAACTTCCCAAATGTGGTCTTACACGTCGTCACATATCAGAATCACATATCGAATCCAACTAAAAAATGTACCATTATAAAACTAAATTATAAGATCATATAACACACAAATCATACCACATTCACAATTTTCATTACTCAAAGCTGATTCATAACTTACTAATAATCATTACAATTATTTATAGATCATATATATTGAAATTTAACAACATCTATTTGCTTATAAACTTACCTTGAACAACGATAATCAGAACAAAACGATTATTCGATAACTTTGGTTTTCTCCCGATCCAAATCTGATTTCTTTGGTTCCTGATCTAAACATATTCAAATTAAACTCATTCAAACATAATTTCATTAAATTTAGTTCAAAACCACATAAATGGGTAAATTACCATTTTGCCCCTGACATTTCACACTTTTTACAATTTAGTCCAATTTGCACAAAACACAAAACATGCAAATTTTGAGTACACCATGCTTAGGCTGAATCTTCGTTATGCTCATACAAGTCCATACATTTCATTTATTTCACATTTTAGTACCTTAATTTATTATTTTTGCAATTTAGCCCTAATTACTCAAATTCATCAAAAATTCCAATACAAAATATATTAATCCAAAACATATCTTTCATACTTCATCATCTAACATCACAAAGCTCATAAATTCATCAATGCATAACTCAAAATAGTAATCAAAATAAAAAATTAAGGCATGGGCTTTGTAAATTTCATAGCAACGATCTTAAAAACGTAAAAATTATAAAAAATCGAGCTAGTTACATACCTTAATCAAGTTATCAAATGGCTGAATACCCTAAAGCTTTATTTCTTTCCTTCCTTTTGAAGTTTCGGTCATGTGAAAAGGATGAATGCATGGTTGTTTAATTTATGTTTTATTATAACATATATATTATTTAACATTTTACAAGTTTAACCTTTGTTATAAAATATGAAACCATTATAAACCATGCCTTTAACCATCCATCCTTTATAATATGGGTTTAATTTCCTTTCAAGGACCCCACATTATAAAGAAAATAGCAAATTAACACTTTAATAAATAGTTAGCAACTTTTATAACTTACACGATTAAGCCCTTTTACTAAATCGGGCACTCAAACGACAAAATTAAAACACAAAAATTTCACGGATATTAATTCATACATAATAAACGCAGAAAATAAATTTTAAAAATTTTTTACTCGAATTTGTGGTCGTGAAACCACCATTCCGAATAGGATCTAAATTGGGCTATTACAGATAAGGACAAATTACTTCCAACACGCATCCCCACGCGGTGGCGAGTCTGCATGGACTGTCGTAAATTAGATGGAGCCACAAGGAATGATCATTTTCCACTTCCCTTCATTAACCAAATGTTAGATTGCCTTGTTGGAAAAGCTTATTATTGCTTCCTAGATGGCTATTCTAGGTACAACTAAATTTCTATTGCACCAGAGGATTAGGAGAAAACAACTTTCACCTGCCCCTGTGGTACATTTTTCTTTTTGTCGTATGCCTTTTGGTCTTTGCAATGCACCAGCCACATTTCAAAGGTGTATGATGGCAATATTCTCAGATATGATCGAAAACTCTTTAGAGGTTTTTATGGATGACTTTTTAGTTTATGGGAATGATTTGATCATTGCGCTAACAATTTGGATAAAATACTGAAGCAATGTAAGGACACTCATCCTGTCTTGAATTGGGAAAAATGTCATTTTATGGAAACTAAAGGCATTGTGCTTGGCCATCGCATCTCTAATAAAGGTATTCAAGTAGATAAAGCTAAGGTGGAAATCATTGAGAAATTACCCCCACCGACAAATGTGAAAGGTATTCGTAGCTTTCTTGGACATTTAGGATTTTATTGATGGTTTATTAGGGATTTTGTAAAAATTGCAAAACCATTGTGCTCATTACTGGAACAAAATTAAAAATTCCTCTTTGAAGAGGCATGTCTGGATGCCTTTATTTAGTTAAAGAAGCAGCTGGTCAATGCACCCATTGTCGTTGCACCTGATTGGTCTCAAGCTTTTGAAGTCATGTGTGATGCAAGTGATTTCGTTGTGGGTGTAGTGTTAGGACAACAACATCTATTATACTAGCAAAACTATTACAGAGGCTCAACTCAATTATACCGCCACAAAGAAAGAATTGTTGGCTGTAGTCTTTACCTTTGACAAGGTTCACTCTTATCTTGTCGGCGCAAAAGTTACAATTTTCACTGATCATTCTGTGTTGCGATATCTCTTTGTGAAAAAAGATGCCAAACCAAGACTGATACGATGGATTTTATTGTTGCAAGATTTATAAAAGACTGCAAGGGGTAAGAGAATCAAGTTGCCAATCATTTGTCTAGATTGGAAATTGACAACAAAAACGGGAAAATACTTCCAATTGTTGACACATGCCCAGATTGGATGTTATTCGTTGTCGATGTAACTCATTGGTATGCAGATTTGGTTAATTACTTGGTGTGTGGTAAGCTCCCATTGAGTATAAAGGGCCATAAAAAAGAAAAATTTCTTTGTGACGTAGTGAAGTACCATTGAAACGAGCCGTATTTATTCAAGGTATGCAATGACAACATTATTCGACGTTGTGTTCTAGAAGAAGAGATGCTTTCAATCCTGAAGCACTATCATGATGCTCCTTATGGAGGCCATTTCAGTGGTATGAGAACTGTTGCTAAGGTTTTACAATCAGGATTCTACTGGCCATCATTGTTCAAAGATTCTCATAATTTTGTGAATCAATGCGATAAATGTCAGCACACTGGTTTTATTTCCTGACGTAATGAAATGTTGCAACAGCCAATTATAGAAGTTGAATTGTTCGATTTGTCGTTGTATTCATTGATGACATTTTGATTTATTCACGGGATGAAACTAAGCATGCCGAGTATTTGAGAATTGTATTGCAAACTATGCATGATAAACAGTTATATGCAAAGTTTAGTAAATGTGAATTCTAGTTGTATAAGGTTGGTTTTCTGGGGCATATTGTGTCAACATCGGGTGTCCGAGTCGATCTGAGCAAGATTTCTGCAATAATGGATTGGAAGCCTCCAAGAAATGTATTCGAAGTTCGCAATTTTCTAGGATTAGCTTGTTACTATAGACAATTTGTGAAAGGCTTTTTGACAATTGTGACTCCATTGACGAGATTGCTTCAGAAAGACATAAAGTTTGAATGGTCCAAAAAATGTCAGAAAAGTTTTGATTAGCTGAAAACTCTTTTTACTGAAGCTCCAATGTTAGTACAGCCAGAATCGGGTAAAGAATTTGTGATTTATAGTGATGCATCATTGAATGGTCTAGGCTGTGCTTTGATGCAGGAAGGCAAAGTCATAGCTTATGCCTTGTAACGCCCCAATTTTCGGGAATTCTGTAAAAGTTGTAAAATTTAAAATTCTGTGTTCTGTTTGTTATGTGTAGGATTAATCATGTTGGTGGGCCTCTAGAAGGCCCAAGCTTAGGATAAAACCCGATAGTTTTAATTAAATTTAATTCTATAAGAGGAAGGGGTTCTGATAAATTGGGCTTTTAGGAATTATTTGTGAAAAATGGATCACAAGGAAGCAAGTGGTAAAGTGGCATGTGACGCCACTGGGAAGGATGTAGTGGCGTGTGGAAGCTTGGGGAGGACCCAGGTTCAAGTCACAATGACAGAAAATTAAGTGATTAATTTTTATGTACAGGAAAGGGAAGTAGTGGAACTGAAATAAAAGCCTGTCAGGAAGAGTTTAAGAGGGTAAGGGGATTGAATAAGGATAGAGATAAGGGAGGAAATTTAGGAGCTGATCAAGGAGGATGGTGTTGGCCGAATAGTGGACTCTTGAGGAGCAAGAGTTGGCCGGCCAAGGGTTTCTTTAGGGGAAAATTTCGGCTAGGTCAAAAGCTAGGTATAAATTCGGCATTTGGGAGTGTTGTGCCGTTTTTTTCTTTTCTGACCATTCTTCCTTCTCTTCCTTTCTTTTCTTTTATTTTTCTCTCCATCTATCTTCTTTCTTCTTTCCTCCATTGCCGAACCTTCCTACCATCTTGTTCATCTCCATTTTTCCCTTCAACCGTTTCAAAACTTCATAGCCTCTGGCCATAAAAAGTCGAAATCCCGAAAGCTTGATTCTTTTTGTGCCGATTTCTTATAACCAAAACCACATCTCTTCTCTTCATCATTTGTGGCCGATTAACCAGCCCTCTAAAACCTCAAGTTTTGACGACAAGACCATAGCAAAACCCTCTCGTTTTACCTTTCTAAACACAAGTTGCAAAAAGCCAAAAACCCCACATTAAAAGGGATTGGCCGAATACTAAAGTCACTGAAAGCTCGACTTTTGTTATCATCTGAGGGCTTAGATCTACATCGGGATCGAGTGGGAAACTTATTGGAATCATTCACTAAGGAATCGGTGGTAAGTCTTCTCCAAAACTTAGTCTTCTTACATATTTTAGAAAAAGCCGAAATCCCTAAAAGTTAGAGAGGTTGTCGATTTGGACTTGTAATCCTGAGGGGTCGTAATAACTATTTTGTTTTGGTAATAACGTGATTTAGAGGTGGTTGATCAAGGGCTTGGACAGGTGGAACGATCGGATCTTTGGAGTCAACCATAGTTCGGCAGTAAGGTAAGAGCAATAAGGGTTTTAGGTATGTTTGGCCGAATGTGGTAAGGGACTATATACTCAATTTTATTTCGATATTTGGAGTAATATTAAGTGATTCGATTGTAGGCAGTTCGTGTGTAGATCTCGTCGAGGAAACCCAAAAACAGGTGTGTAACTGACACCCTCTCATAGGCTAGATCGGCAAAAGCCGAAAAGCCGAAATACCGAAAAGCCGGTATTTTGGGCACTTGCGAGTGTGCAAATGCTCGTAAGACATATGGGTAATTATTACTGGTAATAAAAAGTGATAAAACTACAGTATGCGCTATTTTGTGCATTTTGATATTTTGGGCTTAATGGGCCAAAACTGGGTTTTTGGGCCAACGGGCCCAATTCGGTAAGAACACTTGGTAAGTGTTTCTGGCTAAACGTAATGGCTACGATATGCATGAAAACCTTAGAAATAGTTAGATGTACTAGAATACCCCTATGTATACAAAATTACCCTTATACCCCTATGTATGCAAAATGACCTCTATACCCCTAGGGTTAATTTTGTCTGAAAAGCATGATGAATTAAATCTGTATGATGTATGCCATGAAAGTATATCTGTTGCATGGGGACATGGGTTATATTATGAAGGAAGCGTCCTGGTGGCTATGCCACAAATTATCTGTTCTAGTGGCCCTGCCACATATATCTGTTCTGGTGGCACTGCCACAAAATATCTGTATCTGGTGACTCTGTCACATTTTCTGTATCTGGCAGCCATGTTGCATATTTCTGTGGCGTGTAGCGGTTGGGTGGGTCGAGTAGTCTCCCCACATGGTAAAAGGATGGTATGGGGGTGTATGTGGTTGGATATGGTTGGGTTTCTGCATAAGCATGATATATCTGTTCTGGTCTGTTCTGGGCCTACGGGCTTTATTCTGATATCTGTTCTGGGCTGAGGCCAACTTATTCTGTCTCTGTGGTTTGAACTGATTTAGGCTATGGTTGTGTTGAATTACACATTGAGTTTTCCAAAACTCACCCCTTATTTTCACCCTCGAAGGTAATCCTCAACCATAGTGGGCTTGGAGCTGTGAGGGATTTGGACTGGCCACATGTTTCTACGAACCTGGTTTCTTTCTGGTGAACTGGACGTCCTTTTAATTTCATTTATGGTTTTGGGTTTTAAGTGTAATAAGGCCATTTAATTATTTTTATGGTTTTGTTTTACTTCTATTATTTTATTTTATTATGATGAAAGAAAACTATGATAACTAAGGTAAATGGGTTTTCAAAATAACACGTTTACAAGTAAGACTTCCGTTAAGCAAACATTTTCAAACTTAATCATTTTCTTAAGATAGACATAACCAGACGATTTTTCTCAAAATTATACGAGTTGTTAAGGTGTGGCAATGGTGGTGTGCATGTCTAGGATTGGATCCGAAGGGAGCTTGGTACTTAAGCAGTCCGACGGACTCACCTCTTCTTTTCCTGGTTTCCTACCTGGTGCACAGCTTCTATTCACTTTAACCTACTTTTAAAAGTAACTTTTACAACACCAATTAAGTTTTCCAAACTCAGTAATACGGAATGTTTTGTACGCATCAATGTGGTGTACTGGATCTGATCATAACGTCTAGGCCGGGTTTGGGGTGTTACATGCCTCGAGACAGTTGAAACCGCATAAAAAGAATTACCAAAATCATGATTTAAAATTAGCAGCTATTGTGTTTGCATTGAAGATTTGGCACCATTATCTGTTTGGTGAGAAATTCCATGTTTACTCAAATCACAAGAGTTTGAAATATTTGATGACATAAAAAAATTTGAATTTGCGACAGCGGAGATGGCTAGAATTGCTAAAATATTACGAGCTAGTGATAGACTAGCATCCAGGAAAAGCAAATGTTGTTGCTGATGCTTTGAGCCGAAAATCCCTATTTGGTTTACGTGCAATGAATACTTAGTTAGCTCTATCTAATGACGGCCCAATTGTAGCTGAATTGAAAGCAAGACCATTGTTTTTATAGCAAGTTTATGAAGCTCAAAAAGTTGATAATGAAATGTTAACAAAATGAACTCAATGTAATTTGAACCCTGATTCAGAGTTTTAAGTTGATGTTGATGATTGATTGAGATTTAAAGGCTGAATATGTGTTTTGAGGAATTCAGAGTTGATTTAGATAATTTTGAACGAAGCATATAGTAGTTGTTTATCTGTTCATCTGGGAAGCACGAAAATGTATAACGACTTGAAATAGTTTTATTGGTGGTATGGTATGAAATGTGACATTTCAAAGTTTATTTCTAAATGTTTAATTTGTCAACAAGTTAAAGCTAAGGATCAAGTGTCATCTAGTTTATTACAGCCGATTATGATTCCCTAGTGGAAATGGGATAGAGTGACTATGGATTTTGTGTTGGGCTTACCCCTATCTCCGAGTAAGAAAGATGCAATTTGGGTTGTTGTTGACCAGTTGACAAAATCAGCTCATTTTATTCTTGTGCATATAGATTATTTGCTTGATAAGACTGTGAGTTGTATAACTCTGAAGTTGTGAGATTACACGGAGTTCCTATTTCTATTATTTTAGATAGAGATCCGAGGTTCACATCGAGGTTTTGGAAGAAACTACAAGATGCACTAGGTACAAAGTTACACTTTAGTACCACTTTTCACCCGCAGATGGATGGTCAATCCGAGCGAGTTATACAGATACTCGAGGATATGTTGAAATGTTGTTTTCTTGAGTTCAAAGGTACGTTGGAAAAGTACTTGTCATTGATTGAATTTGCGTATAATAGTAGCTTTCAATCGAGTATTAAAATGGCACTGTACGAAGCTTTATATAGTCGGAAGTGTTGAACACCGTTGTACTGGACTAAACTAAGCAAGAATAAGATTTACGGGGTTGATCTGATCAGAGAGACTGAAGAAAAAGTCAAAGTGATCAGTGATAGTTTCAAAGTAGCGTCAGATCATCAGAAATCTTACGCAGACTTGAAGCGAAAAGATATTGAGTTTTAGGTCGGGAATTAAGTGTTTTTGAAAGTATCTCCGTGGAAGAAAATACTGCGATTTGGTCGTAACGGCAAGTTGAGTCTGAGATTTATTGGGCCGTATGATATTATCAAACGAGTTGGACCAATTGCTTATCGGCTAGCATTGCCATCTGAATTAGAAAAGATACATAATATATTTCATGTAAAGATGCTTCGAAGATACAGATCCGATCCTTTGCATGTCATTTCCCTGACTGAGGTTGAAATTTAGCCTGATATGTCTTATGATGAAGAATCAATCCAGATTTTAGCTTGTGAGATCAAAGAGTTGAGAAATAAAAGAATTGCATTAGTGAAAGTATTGTGGCATTGACACGGGGTTGAAGAAGCTACGTGGGAATCCAAGGATGCTATGAGAAAGCAATATCCAGACCTATTCACTAGTAAGAATTTCGGGGAAGAAAATCCTTAAGGGGGGAGAGTTGTAACAGCCTAGTTTTAGCTAAATCAGAACAGTGGATTCGAAACCACAAATTTGAGGTCATAAAATTATTTTAGTATTATTTTTAGTGTTTACAATATGTGAATACAAATGTGTGAAAATTTCGTGAGCTAATTTTATCGTTTAATAGCTCAATTTGAGAAAAAGGACTAAATCGAGTAAAATGCAAAAGTTGCATTCTATATGATAAAGGTATCTATTTGCTATGGTTTATTAAATGAGAGGTCATTATGTTGTAATTAGACCTTTGATAGTGGATAAGGACATAAATGGCCTTGAATTATGGGTTTTATAATGGTTTTAATTAAGGTTGAATTAGTAAAATGTTTATAAATGATATTATAATAAATAAATAAAAGAAATTTTGTTCATCTTTTCACTATGTTAGCTGAATATTGGAGGAAAAAGAAGCCAAAAATATTTCTTTAGGGTTCGACACTTATCTAACTTGATTAAGGTATATTTTGAGCTCAGTTTTTGATGATTTCTATGTTTTTGTGATCGTTGCTTCGTATTTTAGATAGCCCATGCTTCAATTTTTGAAAGTGTTGATGATTTTGTAAGATGCCATTGATGAATGCTTGAGTTCTTGAATGTTTGAGGATGAAATATGAAAGTTTGGTGTTGAATATACATGTTTTTTAAAATATTTTTTTGTAAAAATGCATATTAGGGATTAAATTAAGAAATGTGTAAATTGAAAGGTTAAAATGTGAAATAAATGAAAGTTATGGGCTGCTATGAAGCTATATAAAATTTGGCTTGTAACAGCCCGATTTAGGTTCTAGTCAGAATAGTGGTCTCGGGACCATAAATTCGTTGTCAGGAAAATTATTTTATTATTATTTTGATGTATTAGCATGTTTTTAAGAGTACGTGAAAAATTTGGTGAGTCAATTTTAGCGTTTAGAAGCCTAATTGAGAAAAATGACTAAATTGCATAAAGTGAAAAAGTCCTATTTTGATAGCTAAATGTGCCAAATAGCTAGAGAACCTAAATTTGGGTTTTTAAAGAGCAATTAGACCCTAAGATTTGTGCATGGCCGGCCATAGGAGGTAATTTTGGTCAAAAAGTCCAAGTTTGGTGGGTTTGGTTGACTAAAATAGAAATAAAATAAAATAAAGATGATATCATCCTATTTCCCATTTCTTCTCCACCGATTGTTCAGCCATTTTTGGGGGGTTTTGATCTTCAAAAATTTCAGCAACTTTAAGCCTTCACAAGTAAGTGATTTTTATGGCTTTTCTTGAATATCTTTGTACTTTTGAAACCCTTGAAGTATGAGCTTTCTAATGAGGGTACTATTTTGCAAAATGATTAAGAATTTAGGGTTTTCCCATGAAAGGATTTGTGATGTTTGCTGAGTTTTTATGGAAGAAACTGAGTCTTGGGTATCTTATAGACAACTTTTGTGAAAGGTGTTAGCATGGAAACACCTAAAAGGGCTATATTGCATAAGTTGTAAAATTGTTGTTAAGTATGTGAAATGGTGGGAATTTAGAGTTGCTATAAGAGTAAAAAAGGTTCGGCTAAGCTTATGATGTGAAGAAATTTGATAAAAAAATTAATTTTCGGACCTAGGGGTAAAATGGTTATTTTGCAAAAGTTTAGGGGCAAAATGGTTATTTTGCCCAAATATAGGTTATTGAATACTTAGATTGATAAAGTGATTAAATTTGTGAATTTTTGATATTATATATCACGAAATATCGAATCCAAACCTAGATTGGGGGAAAGCCAAGCAAATTGACTAAATCAACTAGTTGCTACATTTTGTAATCCGAGGTAAGTCGTATGTAAATAATAGAACTACATTGCTTATGTATGTTTTGAATTGTATTTGAATTATTATAGCATGAATTTCTTGATTTTGGAAATGAGATAATATGATGAGAATAGAGATAATATGATTCCCGAATGAACCTCAAGAAATAAATTGGATATTCATGCCTTTACAGTTAAGGTCACTTGTGTGAGCTAGTGAAAGACATGTTTGGGACATGCATCGGCCACATTATGAGAGCCAGTGTAAGACCATGTCTGGGACATGGCGTCAGCATTGAGACGAGTGCTAGTGTAAGACATGTCTGGGACATGCGGCGACCTCGAGACGTAAGCTAGTGTAAGACATGTCTGAGACATGCATCAGCTACGAGATGTGTCAGTGTAAGACCATGTCTGGGACATGGCACCCGCACAGATATACTAGAACTTGTGTAAGACCATGTCTGGGACATGGTGTCGATGTCTGACCCCATATTTGTGGCTAAATGAGTATTCGATAACATTCCATATGGTTCAACGGTGAAAGTATGATTTAAAGTTAACTAAGAGAGTATAACCGTGACGTGAGTGGTACAGGTACCTATATGGTATGTATAAAATGTGAGCTCATTATATGTGATATGAGGTGTAATGAATATTGATGAGTAAGTTTTGCTTATGCCACTTGTGTATTATAATACTTGTTGATGAATGGTAAAGATATGTTGTATATTTATTTATGTGCAACTTACTAAGCTTTATGCTTACTCCCTCTCCTTTTTCCATTTTCTTATAGAGCCGCCTATCTAGGTCAAGGATCAGCAGAAGTCAGAGATATCGATCACACTATCAATCGAAGCTTTTGATATAGTTTGATTTATATTTTTTAAAATGGCATGTATAAGGCTTAGACATTGCTATTTTTGTGTCATTAAAAAAACTAGCCAAATGTGTTAGCTTAGGTTGGGAACCCTAGGTGTGTGTAGCTGATGATGGCTAATATTCATTTTGATTTATATGCAAATATGTTATTTTCATAGATGAGTAAATTGCATAAATGGAATGTTGTTCATTGTGGCTAGTTTGGTTGCTTGGGATAGATTTATCTTGATTGTGGTTGCTGCTATGCAGGTTATGTAAGAAAGGGTGGCAAATAGGCTTGGTAAATAGCCTTTATATTGTCCATACAAGTAGACACACGGGCGTGTGTAGCCAGCCCCATAGGTGTGTTGTCAATCCATGTGTCGCCTGCATGTAAAAATTTCAAGTCAGTATGCATGATAGTAAACATATGGACAGAGACACGACCATGTGTCTCAGCTGTGTGAGGGACATGGCCTAGCACACGGGCGTGTGCCTTGGCCGTGTATCATTTTGAGTATGCTGACGTCAAAAAATAGAATGTCCATGTTTTTGCACAAGGGCTAAGAAAAGGTGTGTCATAGTCGTGTGATGGACACGAGCCAGGCACACGGGCGTGTGCCAGGCTGTGTGAAAACCCCTATAGGTGTGCATTTAAAATAAATTCCACACAAGTGGAGGACACGGGAGTGTCCCTATATTGCTTAGGCCGTGTGAGCCACACAGGCCATCAACACGACCCGGTTGTAACGGCCATACGGGAGTGTTGCCCTTCTACACGGGCGTGTGCCTTGTCTTAAAGATAAATTTTTCATAAATGGTTTAAGAGCCCGGGCTGATCCTGAATAGTTTTTAATGGTCGATTAGGGGCTCGTAAGCCAATAATAAGAAGTTTAAAATAGAAATTGAAAAAGTTTCAAATTGGACCGAGTCTGGATGACTTATGAACGTTGGGTGCATGAGACTGAGTTTGGTAATGACTCGGATTCTGCTTCAGCGTGGGTTACGAGTATGGTGTGTTACATGGCTAGCATGCAATTAGAAAGAAATTTTGTGAAATAAGGACCAAATTGTAAGAAATGTGAAACCCTAGGGCCTAAAGTGAAAAAATGCTCAAATAGGTATTTTTGGGTTAAATTAAAGATGTAGTTGAATAAACATGTTGAATTTGTTATTATATAGATCAAGAAAAGAAGAATTCAGACTTAGATCGAGGTAAGAACAAAGTACTCGATTAATCGGCTAGTTTCATTGATTCTACGACAAGGTAAGTTTGTAGGTGTTAATTTCATTATAAATGAATGTCATATGCTTTGATATAGCATAAAATGTGTTTATGAGATTGCAGATAATGTTTGAATTATGAATACAACTATACGAAAATGTTCAACGAAGAAATTGATAAGCGAAACTTTCCGGTTAAACCTTAAGTACAGTGATGATGATAATGTAATGTCATTAGGTTAATGCATTGGCTTCGGGCCAAGATATCGGCATTTTAGGTGTGAATAATACATTGATTTGGATACGAGCCATGGTATAGGTATTTTGAGAGGAGTTACCTTGATTTGGCTACGGGCCATGGTATAGGTACTACGGGATAAGTTACCTTGATTTGGCTACGGTCCTTGCTATAGGTACTTATCGATTATGATTTGTGAGAATCTGATTTCTATCCCTAATGATTTAATAGATAAATAAATGCCGTGGTTGAGAAAGTGGTTAGTACGATATGATACAGGTATGTACGGAACCTATTCAAGTACTACACTGAGAAAGTTTAATGAATTGGTATTTAATTACGTTTGAGACATGAATAAGGTTTGTGTTAATGTAATGTTTTTTTGGTAATGTAAAAATGGTTGAACTATATTATTTGATAAATTGAATTGCTTAACTATGAACTTACTTTTTTTAAACAGTCAAAGCTAGCTTAGACTCGGGGATCATCAGAAGCATCGTCACACTATTGATCATTTTGTTGGTACTTTGAAAGCTTTGTATATATATGGTATATGGCATGTATAAGCTAGTGTCATTTTGTTATATTTTGAGCTATGATGCTAGCCATATGATTTGGCTTATTTTGGTATGTTTGCCATAGTTGTGGATATAGTTAAATGGATGTTGATTTGGTTAATTATCAATGTTTGAGGAATGGTAAATTTTAATAGTTTTGGTATATGGATTTGGTATATTTGTATATGAAAATTAGTACTAGAATTGGTTGATGATATATAGAGTGATATGTGATTGATTGGGCATGTTTTTGGTTGCCTAAAAATGTATTGAAATGGTGCTATTTTGGTTGATTTGTATGTTTGTGAAAAGGGTGGCAATTTGGCTTTACAAATGGCCTATTTTTGTCCATACGGGCAGAGACATGGGTGTGTGTCTCAGCTGTGTGCGACACACAATCATGTTACATGGCCGTGTGTCCCCTGGGGTAGCCCTATGATTTAAGTCAGTATACCCTATAGGTTTGACACGGCCTAGACACACGAGCGTGTCTACTGGCCGTTTGTGTTACACGGACTCACACACGGGTGTGTGGTCAGCCGTGTAACCCAAGTCAGTAACCTCCTTAGTTTTCCCACAGTCATGGCACATGGGCTTGTCTTCAGCCGTGTGGTACAAGTCAGTATGTATGCCCTGTTTCCACACGGTCTATGCCACAGGCGTGTTTGGTGGTCGTGTGAGGCACACGGCCTATTCACACGGGCGTGTGACCTATAATTTCATGAAATTTTTCTAAGTGTTCGAAATTTTTATATGTGATTGATTTAGTCCCAAGCCACTCTTATGCATGATTTAAGGTCTCGTAGACCTATTTAAGGAACTTTGTGTATATGAATGAATGATATGCGATATTGAATGTTTGATGAATGTTATATTGTTCGATAATGCCTCGTAATCCTATTCCGGTGATAGATATGGGTTAGGGGTGTTACAATATTATTTTATTCCTGTTTTATAAAGCTTGTTTTCTTTCCTTTTTGCAGAATAATAAGGTACCAATGTTGACACAACAAGATGCGGTTGTCAACGCATTATGTACCACTGTTACCATTAATCAAAATTTAGGAAACTTCAATATTCATTGTTAGATCAAAAAACACATAGCTGTTTGATCTGTTTGAGCAGGCACAATTCTTATTGGACTACAAAGCATCCAAGCAACCATTTTTATTCTTTTTCTTTACTTAATATCCCACCTTTTTCACTTAAAATCGTCTTCCCTCCATAAAGATGGCAAGAAAAAGAGCTTTGACTAAGAAAGCCAACAAATCTACTGAAGAACCTGCGTCCTCCGCCACCGCAGTTCACGAGTCGAAATCCCCCAGGCAAGTGTAGAAAAAGGAACTAGTAATCTTTTTGAATAAAGTTGTAAGGGAATGATTTCAAGACAACATATTACGCTGAAATTTTCAACCCGAATAGGGCATTTCCCTATCACAACAATAGGAGTTAGGCAAACAAATTCACCGAACCATTTCTAAATTGAAATGGGGAAATTTATGCACACACCCTAGTAGTTTTTCCTCTTCCCTGGTACGTGAATTCTATGCCAACCTCTATGACCAAGATTTAGAATGAATTTTTATTCGTGATGGTCTACTCTATAGCAGCCCGTTTTTAGTCAAATCGAAATAGTAGTTTTAGAACCACAAATTCGAGGTCAAAATATTTATTTTATTATTATTTTAATTTTTAGAACATGACTAAGTGATCATGTGAAAATTGAAATTGCATTAATTTGTGATTTTATGAAATAAGGACTAAATTGTGAAATATGTGAAATATGTGGGGCAAAAGTGTAAATGTGTTTTAAAGTGTGTTTTGGACTAAATTGAATGGATAGATGAGTGAATAAGTCAATTTTGAATATATTTAGATCAAGAAAGGAGAAATACAGATTTAGATCAGGGAAAGAATAAAGTTACGGAATAGTTGATTCGATTCACCGTTTTAGCATCCGAGGTAAGTTTTTATGTTATAACTTCATTTCAAATGTATTTTATATGCTTTTATATAGTATAAATTGTGATTATGTGACTTCAGACAAGTTTGGGAATGATTCGATGATGATTCGACAGTTGGAAGCCTGATTGGACCTTAAGAATAATTTAGGATGCTAGTGACATGTCATTAGGGATACTTTGAGTTGGCTTCAGGCCATGATATAGTACTTCAAGTGCGAGATATACTGATTTAGCTTTGGGCCATGCATATTGGCTGATTTTGGCTTCGGGCCATGATATTAGAACTTTAGAAATAAGCTACCTTGATTTGGCTACGGGCCATGGTATATGTACTTATTGTTTTAGATCCTTGAGTATCCAAATTCTCTTCCGAATGGTTCAACGGGTAAATGTAAGATGAGAATGTGTATGATATTTGTATGGGATGATACAGGTATGTGTATAAACTATTTTAGCATTGAATCAAAGATATGAGGATGGAATTATAGTTTGTGAATAAGTATATGAAAGGTTTGTTAGTTAGTAAGCTTTATATTGCTTTATTCAATTTATTGAATTATAATTTTGAGATTGTATTAAGTTTGTTTCATATGAGTTTACTAAGCTTTATAGCTTACTTTGTTTATTTTTTTCGTGTTTTATAGTGTTATCGAGCTAGCTTGGATTCGTGGACCGTCGAAAATCGCATCACACTATCTACCTATCACTTGGTACCTTTGAACTTTGATATATTAAGTATATGGCATGTATAGGGACTTTGGTCATGTTGGTATGTTCTGGTAATGATTTTGGCCATTTGATTTGGCTTGTGAATGTATATGTCTTGGTTTGTATTTAATAGCCATGAGAGTTGGGTTAATTTGAGTTAATTTGCTTGTGTATATGTGTATATGTTTAAAGTATTTGTTATGTAAATTGAGGTTGGTTGTGTGATGCTTGACAGCTATAGCTGTTATGAATGTCAAATAGTTTATTTATGGATAATGGTATGTCTGTGAAATTAGGCTAAATAATGCATACTTGAGTTTAGCCATTGTGATGTTTAAATAAGTAAAGTTTGATACAAATGGGTATGTTATGTTTTAGTGATTTGTATATATGTAAAATGGAAGTATGGGATGCGCATAATATATGTTTGAATTGGCTGGTTTAGATGATTAGATATGTTATGTGTTTTGTGCCATATGAATGGTGTAAGTGTACACAAAATAAGGAGGCAAAATTGCTTGGTAAATAGCCTATTTTTGTCAACACAGGTAGAGACACAGGCGTGTGTCTCAGCCATGTGTGACACACTGTTAAGTACACGGCCGTGTGTCCCCTAGTGTTGATTTTGAAATTTAGTCAGTATGCTCCACACGGCCTCACATACGGGCATGTAACTTGGCCGTATGGCATAAGTCAGTATACCCTACAGCTTTGGCACGGCCTAGCATACGGCCTGGTACACGAGCATATAGGGCTATTTTTAGGGCATACGTGTGTGTTGTCCGCGTGACCCAAGTCCGAGAGTTACATCGGGTAGGACACGGGCTGGGACATGGCCATGTGCTCCCATTTCGAATGTCCACACGGCCTGTGACATGGACGTGTCTGGTGGTCGTGTGAGACACACGGCCTGGCCATACGGGCGTGTGTGCCCTGTTTTGAGAAAATTTTCAAAGTTTTGTGGAAATTTCTTAAGTTATCGGTTTAGTCCTGAACCACTCCTAAAGCATATTTAGGGCCTAGTAGGCTCATATTATATGACAAATTGATTGAGATTGAATGATGATTGTATGAATTGGTTAAATGCATGTGAAAAGTATGTATAAATGTGTTGTAAGTTTGATAATGCTCCGTAACCCTATTCCAGCATTGAATACAGGTGAAGGGTGTTACATACTCCCATGTGATGCCAACACAATTAATGAGTTGTATAACCTTACAGTCGATGTCAACGAACACTTCAATTTTTTTGCGAAAGTGACGGACGAGAAAAGGGACCTACTCGTCCGTAGAAAATAGACCGGCATTTTGGTTTTCCCATCATTGGTAATATCACTATGTGAGTAGAAAGGCATTGTGCCCCAGGAAGATAAAAAAATCATGGATAATAAGGGTCCAATTAATAAAGCCTTTGTTAAGGGGATGACTCCTGGCAGAGAAACACCAATACTGAAAGAGGCAGGAACCAGCAAGACAAAGAAGGGAAAAGCCAAAGTCAATAGTAAAGGAACAACCCTGCATATAGAGACATTTTTATGGCATAAAATAAAAGATGTTGAGAAAATGGTTACTTCCATCAGTAATAGGCAAATCAAACTTGTTGGTACAATTGAGGACATGGAGTACTCTTAGAATTTGTTTTATACTTGTACTAAAGCCTGGAATAGTTCCATTGTAGCCACATTAAGCCAATTAAGCCCATCTCTAATATTGAACTTCCCAGTGTTTCCATCAGTCATTCGAAACTATGAGCATTCATCTGGAATGATGTGTTTGAAGACCGAGACCGATCAGTGGCATCTCCTCCCATCATACAAGTCTCTGATAATGAAAAAGATAAAGAATCCAGGGACATTAAGGAATGTCTGGGCAAGATTGATAGCTTGTTCAAGAATGGAATTTTTGCTGATCAAGAGAACACTGTTGTTGAGAAGGAAATTGATGCTTTAGAAGAAGAAGTTGTTGTCGAACAGGAAGTTGTTATTGAAGAAGAAAAAGTTGCTGAAAATGAGAAAGAAAAAGAAAAAGGAGATTTTGTTGAGAAGGTTGTCACTGCACCCAGATATGTGGGTGCAAATATTGATAATTTGGAGCAAACTGGAACGACACCGGTGGAAGTTGCTGAGGTCACTAGTGATAAGCAATGCAATTCATGGGGAATAGTGGTCTACACTGGACCACTCCAAGTGGCATCTCCTACACAAACAGCAACTGATGATGCCGGGGCTGAGCCAGGAACTGGGGAGTAATCCGCAGACCGTGCAAAGCCCAAACAAAAGAAAAGTAAGCACTCCAAGGATAAAAACAAAAGATGGAGGAGAAAGAAACATCATCCAGCCACATCGATAACTGCAAATAACTAAGTTAGTTTGTTTTAATCTTTAGTTATAGTTGTCATGCATTGCATGTTGATAAACCATAATTTATATGTATTTTTACCCCATGCGTAGCATATTTTTGGATGATTTATCCTTAGATTTGGTGAATCCGATGCTCCTAATCCTTTAATTTCATGTTTTATACTTAGATGAGCATAGAAGAATAAAAAAAGCGACAAACGGGCCGAAAATAGAAAAAATGGGCCAACGTGGGAAATTAACGCGACCTGAACTTCCTCACACGGGTAGACCACATGCCCGTGTCTATTTAGTAGAATCGATCATGACTTACACGGGTAGACCACACACCCGTGTCTATTTAACAGCCTTAAACATGGATTGGAGAAATTGCACATGGGTGCGTCACACGGGCGAGTCCCTGTTGCACCCAAATTTAGTCCTATTCAGAAAAGGCCACTCTTGAGGGCTTTTAGGCATTCTAAAGCCTATTTAAACATGCTAGAGGAGGATTAGAGGACACACACGGAGTAGGAGGCAAGGAATTACTCGAAGAAAGCCGATTGATCCATCTCAGAAGCCGGATTCACCTTCAAGACTAAAGATCTCCCTTCAATTCCCTTTAAGAGTTATTGGGTTTTCTTTATGTTTTGTTATCGTTATTCTTTTGAGATGTTTTCTTTCATAATTATGAACTAAACCCCCTAAATACCTAAGGGGAATAAAACCTAAGACGGATCTTGTTATTATTATCTGAATTATATGATAAATATTTGACTTGTTCTTAATTATGAGTTCTTAATTCTTGCTTTAATATTCCAGGATATTGATTCAAGTATTGATGTGCTTGTTCAGAGGATCAAAAGTCCCTGTCTAAGAGTAGATCTAACATAATTAAGCGGAGTTGGTTGCACGCCTAGAGATAGGGTGACATAATTTTGCTGGATTAGGGTGAAACCTAATAAGGAAATCCATATATCGAGTTAATGCAACACTAGGGGTGTTAATTAGAAAGAGATTTCAATTAATCAACCTAAGGTTAGATGTTATTAGTTTCGAGAGAGATAATAATATAACTTAGGGATTTCTACGGATGAAGTCAAGTGAATAAATCGTCTGATTGAGAGTCAATAACAAGTGAAGTCTAGGTGGATTTTTCCCTTAGGTATTGTCCAAATCATTCAGTTTTCCTGAAAGTTATTTCCCCAATTTACTTTCTGTGCATTATTAGTTTAGAAATTAGTTTAGATATGATTGCGTTATTTCGTCATAGGTTTTAAATATTTATAATTTACTCGTTCTTAAACTAACTATTATTGCGATGTAGGCAAGCGTACCTATCGAACAGTAGTATAGTTCTAGCTAGACCGAATTGTCGAACCCAAAGGAACTAAAAGTACTAGTAATGACTGTCTTTTTATTATCTATCCTAAGAATAAAGAGGTTTTGTTTTAATTAACTAATTATCTAAACTAAGAATGCACAGAGAAAAGAATTGGGTTGACTTAAGGCAATACCTAAGGAAAAATCCACCTACACTTTACTTGTTATTCTGGCTCCAAATCGGATGATTTATTCATTCAAATTGTTCCGTAGAGATCCCTAAGTTATGTTATTATCCCTATTCAAGACTAATAACGTCTAATCCCTATATTGAATAACCGAGACTTTTCTCTAATTAACATTCTAGGGTTGCATTAACTCGATCTATGGATCCCCTTATTAGGTTTCACCCTAATCCGGAAAAATCTTGTCACCCTATGTCTAGGCACGCAATCAACTCCACTTAATTATGACAAATTTACTCTTAGACAGGGTCTATTCCTCCTCTGAATAAGAGCATGTCTTGAATCAGTATCCTGGGATATCAAAACAAGAATTAAGAACACATAATTAAGAACAAGTTAAATATTTATCATACGACTCAGAAAATAATAATAAGATTCGTCTTAGGTTTCATTCCCCTTAGGCATTTAGGGGTTTTAGTTCATAACTAAATTAGAAAAAATCTCAGAAGAATAAAGAATACAAACATAAAGAAAACCTGAAACTCCTGAAGGGAAATTGAGGAGAGATCTTCAGTCTTAATGATGAATCCGGCTTTTGAGATGGATCAATCAGCTTCCTTGGAGTAATTATTTACTCCCCCTTCTCCGTCTCCCTTTTCTTCCCTCCTCTAGGGGTGTATTTATAGGCTTTGGAATGCCTAGAAGCCCTCAAAATTAGCCTTTTCCGAATTGGACTCAACTTGGGCTCGGTAGGTACACGCCCGTGTTCGATTACTTCAGGCCGTACTTGAGCCGACCAAATTGACACGGCCGTGTGGTTTGCCCGGGTGAAGAGGTCCAGGTCGTGTTGATTTCATACCTTGGCCCATTTTCTCTGTTTTTGGCCCGTTTCTCGTTCCTTTCGCTCTCTTATGCTCTCCTAAGTATAAAACTTGAAATTAAAGCATTAGGAGCAATGAATTCACCAATTCTAATGGGAAATCATCCATAAAATGCATTAAACATGGGTTAAAAATATGTATAACTTATGGTTTATCAAGATAAAATAAACCCCCTTTATATTTAGGCTAGATAATAAAAATAAAGTTAATACTAGTACTTTTAGTTCCTTTGGGTTCGACATCCCGGTCTTGTCATAAGCTATACTACTGTTTGATAAGGTGCGCTTGCCTTTGTCGTGATAATAGTGAGTTTTCATTATGGATATCATGAACTAAGTATTCCAACCTTTCCTTGATCAATTCATCATTGTGTTTATCGACAACATATTGGTGTACTCCAGGTCTTACTTTGAACATGACGAACATCTGAAGGTAGTTCTACAAATCCTTTGTGAGAAAAAAACTCTTTGCTAATCTTAGTAAGCGTGATTATTTGTTGAAAGAGGTGATATTTCTGGGTCATGTGGTGAGACAGCCCTAATTTGACCCTAGTCAGAAAGTGGTTTTGGGACCACAAAATCGAGTCACAAAAATAATTAAACTTTATATTCTATGCTTATTATATGTGTAAGTGCATGTGTGAAAGTTTCATGCTTTGATTTTGTCATTTGTATGTGAAATTTATTAAATAGGACTTATATGAGAAATTTTGAAAATGTGATAGGTTAAATTATAGTGGTCTATTAATGCATGATAAAAAAAAAGAGAATGGACTTGCATGTCAAATTATCCATTTTAAGATAGTGGCCGGCCATGTTGTTGTTTAATATAAAATATATGTATTATCTATTAGTATTATGGCAACTAAATGGCTTTATATTTTATTATAATGATAATTAAAAATAGAAAAAAGGGTGAAGAAAACAAAGTGTTCATCTTTGTTCTTCTTAACCGATTTTAAAGAAAGAAAAAGGAGCAAAGCCATTCGGTCATCTTAAGCTTGAAACAAGGTTAGTAATTCATGTTAGATTTTGAAATTTTAGCTTATTTTAAGTTAGTTACCAAGTTCCTTACTTAGCCCATGTCAAAATTTTGAATTTGGGTGATGGTTTGAGCATTTGGCCATGGTAGATAATGAAGGGGTTAGATTATTGTCCTTATGTTTTGATGAATAATTGTTGATGAGAGAAGTTTGAACTAGTTAAAATTTAAATTGCTAGTACTTGTATGTGTAATAGCCGAACTTGAACTTGATAAATGACTTGAACAAATGTTTTGTATTAAAATGTTAGAATGTGAGTAATTGTCATTTGGGTGATTTGAAAAAAATAAACTAGGTGTTTGAATGTCTAAAGGTTCGGCTTTATGCATTAATGTAATGGTATGATTTTGAATAATATAAGTAATGGAATGTGAGTAATGTTTATGCATAGGTGAAATTATATATGTTCGGCCAACCTAGGTCTCTATGATATTGAAAATGGAAATTATCATGTTAAATGATGTACGGTAGTGGACTAAGTATTTAATTGTATCTTACATATATATGTTAGGATGATGATTGATAGGTGAGAATTAAGCTTAGTTACGAGGTATAAATATGTTAAAATAAATGTTGTATGTGGTTCGTGATTAGTTTTATTGACTAAACAATGTGTTTTGTTTCGTTAAGGTTAAGTATGACTTTGGCATATGAGTAAGTGTATATCATGTATGTATATGTATTGATTTGGTTGAATATAAACGGTAAATTTTATATCAAGCTTATATTAAGGATACAATTATAATAAACACATTTATCATGAATACATGAACATTTAGTCATATAGATTTTTATGTATGTCTCAAAGTTAATATGAATTATGGTATTTATATTAAGACATGCGCACTTGACCTTTCTATTTGTTTAATTTTGTATGTTACTATGTGTCTCGAATGTGTGCAAGGTGTTTACAATTGTAAGTGTTACTTACCCTGTTATGTGGCTAAATGGTTAAGTTGATTTTGGAATGTGTCTTAGTTGTGATAATTTCTCCACTTGAATTTGGTTTGGTGTGTGCAGGGTATGAGCTTAATAGGGTTTATATGTTGTGAATGAATGAAACTTTAGTTAAGCTGTTGTGTGATATGTGCTTTAAAATAAATGAATTATGCATGTGGTCTTGAGGGTGTGTATAAAGAAAATGTTAACTTGTTTGTATCTTAATGCCGAATGAAATATTTGGCCAAGGAATGGTTCAAATTGATGAAAATAGAAAGGTCAAAGATGACCTATAAAGTATTTTATTTTTTTTGTTTACTATGATCTATATATGTGAAAGTCGAATATGTATATATATTATATTTTGAAGTAATACTTGAAAAGTCGAATAATGATTAGTTTTAATTTTTTTTTGAAACAAGCTCAAGAGCATAGAGGGACAAATTCGGATGAGGGAAAAGCTAAAGTAGTTCAGTAGCCGACCCGTAGTTGTTCAGAAAATACTCGAGGTAAGTTTTCAGTATTTAAACACAAGCTATTTATGAATGAATCATGATATGTCACGAGAAATTTGCCATACCTTTAGTATATATATACACATACTTGAAGCCGAATAGTATGCAGGAGATTTAAATAAGGAAATTTGTTATGATCATCTTGCTGTAAGATGTATTCATTAGATTGGAGAAAAGTAATGGTAAATTAAGAAGCAATAGTGTGATAGTTATCAAGTGATTATACATGAATGAAGTCAAATAGGACTAATGTGATTAGCTTATGTGAAATGCATAAATATAAGAAGTGTATATGTTATGAATTTGTGAAATTTGTATTCGAATTATTATTCGGGCCTATGGCTCAGCAAGTTTTTAGCAGGTGGAATTGTTTCGGGCCATGAGCCTAGCAGGCATAATACCGGTGAATGAGTTTCAGACTTAATGTCTAGCAGGCCTCGTGCCGGTGATAAATTCAGGTTTATACCTAGCAGGCCTCGTGCCAGTGATAAATTCAGGTTTATACCTAGCAGCCTCGTGCCGGTGTTAAGTTTGGGTTTATACCTAGCAGGCAAATTGCAGGTGAAACAATAAAAGTCTATGAATATGAGAATAAACTATACGATATCTAGATTCATTTGATAAATTAAATTGTCCAGGTACGTATAAATTGTTATACATATGAACAGATGTGAATTAAAGTATGAATTGAAATGAGAAGTATATGGAAGGTGGTTGTGTATATTTATATTCGGCCATCTTGAAGTTAATACAAGGAAGTATATGTTATATACATATATTATGATCATTGAAATTATAAGGTTGAATCGATGAGTTACTACGAGTCATTTAGAAGGTATGATTATTCAATTCGAACTCTGAAGAAATAATAAGTAGTTGAAATGGATTTTACGTGGTTATGTATTTTCGGTCAATTGGTATTATATTTCGAATATGATATAATGTGTATAAATAAGTTTTGTTGTTTAAGATACTTAAAACTTACTAAGCTTAATAGCTTACTGTGAATGTTTTGTGTTGTCCTATTTTATAGATTTTGTTGAAAGCTACGATCTCGGGGATTTCAAGTTCAAAATCATCTACACTATCGTCACTGTTTTGGTACTTTTGATAGTTTATATTTTGAGATCTGGCATGTATAGGCTTAACACTCCTTTAAAGTAAGTTATATTTTGAAATTGTAAATATTTTAGCCATGCGAAAATGGCTTGCTAATTTCCTAAATACTAGTTTATGGTTCTATGGACTTATGTGTCAAATATCTTGAAATTTATTAGTTACTTTAACTTTGTTTAAATTTTATTCATGGTTGAATGATTAAAGAAACTATATTTTGTTATGCATGATTAATTGAATGGCTAGTCTGATCTGTTTCTGATTGGTAATACCTTATGAATCTATTCCAGCGACGGATAAGAGTATAAGGTGTTACATGTGGTACTTGTTGAGGGTATTCGTGTAGATCCAAAAAAAATTGAGGCTATTTTGGATTGGAAGAAGCCAAAGAGTGTTTCTAAAATTTGGAGTTTCCTTGGTCTGGTTGAATATCGTCGGAGGTTTGAGGACAGTTTTTCTTTGATTGTATCTCCCCTGACTAACTTGTTGAGGAAAAACACTCCCTTTAAGTGGAAAGTTGTATCAACTCAAGCTTCTATTTTGATTAAGTCGAAATCGAGTAAAGACTATGTGGTGTACAGTGATGCATTGCACAATAGGCTTGATTGTGTTCTGATTCAAGATGGAAAAGTGGTAGCTTATGCCTTGAGAGAACCTAATCCACATAAGTGCAGCTATCTGACCAATGATTTGGAGTTGGCGACTATTGTCTTTCTTATTAAGATATGGAGACATTACTTGTATAGTGAGAAGTGTATTACTTACACGAATCACAAGAGTCTCAAATATATCCTTTCCTAAAAAGATCTTAACTTGAGACAACATAGATGGATTAAACTGTTAAAGGATTATGATTGCACAATTAAGTATCATCCTCGGAAGGCTAATGTAGTGGCCGATGCCTTGAGTAGAAAGGAAATGTCTAAGTTGAGGGTTATGTTTTCTCGACAGAGTTTTTTTTTTATGATTGGGGTATTCTCGTCGAGTTGCAGCTGAGGCCTACTTTGGTTTAGGAAATTAAGGATAAGCAACCATTGAATGTTTCTTTAGTGCCTCGATTTCATCAGGTTGAGAACAGCTTGACTAAGGACTTCGAAATTAGTTTTGAAGGTATTTTGTGTTTAAGAGGCAGGTATTGTGTGCCAAACTATTGGGATTTGAGACAGTCTATACTTTGGGAAGCGCATTGTAGCCCTTATGTTATGTGATCATAGGTACGATCAACTAACCTATTTTGAAAACAAATTGGTATTGCCCATCCGTGAACACCTTAACCCCAAACCAGTCTGGACTGTGAGGTCAGAAGATAAATAGTCCTTGCTAACTCATAATGTGAGTGGAAGATCGAAAGATCTTACTAGGGTAACGACTAGTTGATTGGCTTCAGAAAGTGCATAGCAGGTTGAGGATGACTTGACTAAGGACTAAGAAAGATTTAGTCAGAATGCATAATGATGATGTCAGTGTAACTTTTATTTTTCATAATTAATGCAAATTTTCATAAAATAGATTCTACTCATCACCGCTACACACCATAATGAGTTCCCTAGAACTCATCCATCTAATAAAATACTAATAATGTGGACAAGCCACCAGATAGTGCAGTCAATCTGCCAGAAATAGAATATTGTTTTCTAGCCACCAGATAATTCCAGATATACTGCCCAATACGGAATATTGTGGGTATATCACCAATTAATTCATCTTAGGTTGCCCAGCAACAATGACCCATCACCCCGGGTTGCCTAGTAGCGATGGCTTACTAGTATCAATATGCAGTTAAACTGTCAGATACTTCCTCCGTACACATTATCCCAACCCTATGCATGTGATATGGCATACAGAATAGATTTTCAGTAGGTATGCTTCACATGCAAATTAGATCTCAGTACGGTTTAGCACAGTGGCATGCTTAACATGTGAATCAAAATCAGAAACATTACATGCTTAACATAGGAGTCAAAATCAGAATAATAGCATGCTTAACATGGGAATCAGAATAATAGAATATTAACATATTTAATATGTGAATCAGAATATCAATAACTCAATATCATGTTCATTGTTCATACATAATCAGATCGTCATATATCATGTAACAGTCCGGTTTAGACCCTAGTCGAAATAGTGGTTTCGGGACCACAAATTCGAGTAAAAAATATTTTAATATTATTTTCCGTGCTTATTATATATGTGAATTGACATGTGTGAAAGTCTCGTATGAAAATTGGATCATTTGTGTGCTTACTTTGCAAAAAGGACCTAATCGCATAAAATGTAAAAGATACCTACCGCTTGTTTGCCTATTTGCTATGTCTTTATAGTTGAGAGGTCCTTATGTTGTAAATGGACCATTAACATGGTTAATGGACTTTTATGGACAACCATAATAAGCTTTTATTATTATTTCATTAAGGTTAAAAATGGTATTTGATAATTTATGTTACTATTAATAAAAGAAAACATGTTAATGGATGATTCATTCATCTTTATTGCCAAAAATCACAAGAAAAAGAAAAAAATATAATCTTCTTAAGGTTCGGCCAAGCAAATTGTTGATTGAGGTATGAATTTTGTTCCGTTTTTGATAATTTCTACGTTTTTGTGATCGTTGCTTAGAGTTCTACAAGCCCATGTCTCAATTTCTGATTTTGTTGATGATTTTGAAATATTCTAATGATGAAATTGTGAGTTTTGTGAAGTTAATTGGTAGAAATTGATGGATATGTGTTGGGTTGATATATTTTGTATTTGAATTTTTGATGAATTTGAGTAATTCAAACTAAATTGTGAATTTTGTAAATTGAGGGACTAAAATGTGAAACAAAAAAGTATGTGGACTTGTATGAGTGCTATGAATATTCGGCTAAACATAAGTATATGCAAATTTTGTGTATTTTGTAATATTTGTGATTAGGGACTAAATTGTCAAAATATGAAAATATGAGGGCTAATTTGGAAAATACTCTCAATGTATGTTTGTGGATTGATTTGAATGATTTGGTGAATAAAAAGGTTAAATTTGAATTTATATAGATCAAAAACTAAAGAAAACAAAATTAGATCAGGGAAAGTTGAAAGTCGTCGAGTAGCCAATTCCGTCTATCCGAATCCGTACGAGGTAAGTCTATTTATAAATAAATGTATTTGAAATGGTTTATTTATGTTATATGCAATTGAACAATGATGAATGGCTTAATGCCTTGAATATGAGATATCTGAGAAAGTATCGACAAAGTTTCGACATCCGAAAAGCCCCGTACGAACCTTAAGAATAGTTAGGATACATATGTCATGACATAGGATCTGATATGTGTTTTCATGTAAGACCACGTCTAGGACGTTGGCATCGAATTATGATTTACGTGTAAGACCATGTCTGGGACATCAACATTGTCTTTGATTTCGTGTAAGACCCTTCCTAGGATAGTGGCACCGATATTTGATTACATGTAAGACCACATCTGGGACGTTGGCATTGTGCGAGCTTTTCGAGCTATCCGCGTATCCTTATGATTTTGAACAGTTCAACGAGCATTCTGAGAAACGAATGATTATATGAAATGTATATTCGATTCAGGTACATTTGAAATTGTATATCATATTTGATGTTGAAAAGTAAGTATATGTATCATTATGATCAAGTGATTATATGTGATAAAAGTATGAGAAAATATGCTATATGTGCAAATGAATGGTGAATATGTGAAATGTATTTAAACTGTGTTTTTGTGATAACATTTGGCTAAGAAGTATATGTATATTATGATGCTTATATGTTTATATTGTTAAGTTTTTTTATATATGGCTTACTAAGCTTTTGAAAGCTTACTCTGTGTGTTTTTCTACTGTTTTATAGATATCTAAGCTACCTAAAGCTCGGGGATCATCGAGGATCATCACTACACTATCGAACTCTATTTTGGTACCTTTTGAAAATGTAAATATTGAAGTATGGCATGTATAGGCTAGAGGATTTTGGTTATGTTTTGTGATGTGTATATTTAGCCATGTGATATGGCTTAATTAAGGTTGAACTTATAGTTTGATTTTGGTATATATTATGTGATGCAATTTATGCTTATGTGATGTGTTTATGAATGACCAAATGAAGTGGTCAATTTTGGTAAGTTTTGATATGTGCAAATTTGTGAAATTGGTAAATTTATAGCATGTGATTGAATGAAAATAAAATGTGGTTATGAAACAAATGTTTATATATGATTTTGTCTTATGTTTTTGCATAATTTGGTATGACTATTAAGCTTGAAATTGGTTGATAATGTTATGGCATGATTGGTGTAAGTTTTGGTATTGAAATTGGCTGAAATTATAGTGCAAATGTGCTTGGTTTGATGCTTATAGGTTTGACCCAAATTGGGTGGCAAATTGGCTTTTCAAATGGCCTATTTTTGTCCACACGGGTAGATACACGGGCGTGTGTCTCAACCGTGTGCGACACACGATCATGTAGCACGACCTTGTGTCCCCTAGGGTACCCTATGATTTTAAGTCAGTCTTGAGCAGGGCCAAGGCACATGGGCGTGTGGCTAGCTGTGTGACCCAAGTCAGTTTCGACCACGGCCAAGGCACATGGGCATCTCTTGTGGCCATGTGATTAAGTCAGTATGTATGCCTTGATTTGACACAGTCTAGACACACTGGCGTGTCTAATGCCGTGTGAGGCACCTTTATAACTTTGAAAAATGTTTAAGTTTCAAAAAAATTTTGTATGTGTTCAGTTTAGTCCCAACCCCTTCTAATGCATGTTTAAGGTCTTGAGGACCTATATAAGGGACACTATATTGATGTTTGACCTTTGATACTATGATTTTTGTGAAATGAATGCTAAATGTTCTGATATGTCTAGTAACACCTTTAACCTTAGTCCGTCAACGGGTACGGGTTAGGGGTGTTACATATCATTAGTATTAGGATTCACATATTATCACATTTATCAAAAAAAAAATCACCAAATCACATATCAATCAAGACAAATATGAAGTTTCAAAAACACTTACTTAGAATCCTCTTTTATCGGATTTATCAATCCCTATGAATACATAATGTATTCGCCCAATATCACACTTCAAACTCTTATTTAAACATCAATTAAATATTTCTCAAATATAAACATTTTATGATGATTAATTATATTATTATTTATTTAAATCAATTAGGTCCTCAGACCTTATAGATTCGATTGCACAAATCCTGATTCTACTTCGAAAGCGGAGAGTTTGATTCTTGAGTCATTACGGTTTCAACCAATGTATGTGTTAAAACGGATTAATAAATAAATAATCCTTGATTCCACGATTTAGAGAAATACTTACACTATCATACGTCAGAGCGCACCCTCCTAAAAATTGGAACGCGATTCTAGGATTTTGAATAACACTTCATGAAGGTATGATAAACAAACCATTAGAATCATCTTAATCGACATTGTAACACCCCTCACCCGTATTCAACGTCGGAATAGGGTTACGGAGCATTACTTGACTTATAACACATATAACCGTACTTTTCTCATACATTCAATCAATTCATACAATCATCATCCAATCTCAATCAATTTGTCCCTATTAATAGCCCACGAGGCCTTAAACATGCTTTAGGAGCAGTTCGGGACTAAACTGATAACTTATAAAACATTCACGAAACTTTGAAAATTTTACTCAAAACAGAGGAAACGCGCTACACGGCCACTAGACACGCCCGTGTCACCAGCCATGTGAAAACAGGGGTACATACTGACTTGGGTCATAGGGCCAACCACATGCCCGTGTGTCTAGCATGTCTGCCTTTTGAAGTGGCCACACGTACCCGTGTGCCAAACTTGTAGGTTTTACTTCCTTATGCCACACGGCCATTCACATGCCCGTGTGTAAGGCCGTATGGAGCATACTGACTTGCTTCCAATTACAACACCAAGGGACACACAGCCGTGTACTATGATCGTGTGTCACGGACAGTTGAATCACACGCCCGTATGCTTTACCCGTGTAGGCGAAAATAGGCTAGTTAAAAGCCACCTTTCTCACCCAAAGGAAACACACCTATACAAGTGCAAATGATACCATTTCCATACATAATTAATCAACCAAATCTATAATAGCTCGATTTTGGGCCTAGTCAGAATAGTGGTTTTGGGACCACAAATTCGAAGTCAAAGAAATTATTTTAATATTATTTTGGTGTTATTGCATGATTATATAAGTGCATAAAAAAATTTGGTGAATTAATTTTAGTGTTTGGGAACTTAATTGCGAAAAAGGACTAAATCACATTAAGGGAAAAAGTTTTGTTTTATTAGCCAAAGGTGTTAAATTGCTAGATAACCATAATTGGGGGTGTTTAAAGTGCAATAGACCCTAAAAAGGTTCTTGGCCGGCCATAGGAGACAAGAAATAGAGAATAGTCAAAGTTTTGTGGCATTAGGTGACTTATTTGGTCATAAAATAAAACAAGGAAAAAATGTTGCCATTTTTTTTCTCCTTCTTCTTCTTCCACCGAAAATGGTAGCAAACAAGGGGCTTTTAAGAGCTAATCTTTCAACCACTTGGTTCTCTTGCAAGTAAGTGATTTTGATGACTTTTCTTGATGATTTTTGCACTTTTGGGGCCCTTGTAGCGTGAGCTAGCTAATGGGGAGACTATTTTACAAAATGGTTGAAAGTCTAAGGTTTTTCCATGAGAGCATTTATGTTTTTTGCTGAATTTTTATGGAAGAAAATGAGTCTTGGTTGTGTAATAAACAACTTTTGTGAAAGAAGTTTGCATGAAAACACCTAAAAAGGGCTATTTTGTAAAGCTGTAAAATAAGTTTTAAATGTGTGAAATAATTGAAATTGTGAGTTGCTATAGTTATAAAAAGAATTCGACTAGGCTTGATAAAGGAGGAAATTCGATAAAAATTGATTTACGAGCCTATGGGTAAAATCGTAATTTTTGTGAAAGTCTAGGGGCAAAATGGTTATTTTCCAAAGTATAAATAATGGAATGTATTGGTTAATGTGATGATTAAAGTAGTGAATTTATTATTATAGATCAAGAAACCGAGATTTGGGCTTAAATCTGAAAGTACAAGGTTATGGGCTAAACGGCGTAACTAGCCGAAATTGCATTCAAGGTAAGTTCGTGTGACTAAATAAACATGTTATCCATGTTATTGTTAATATACTTGAAGTTTATTTTGCTATGATTGTATTTAATTATATGTTGATGGGTTATGTATTAAAAAGTGATGCCAAATGTTAATAACATTTTTGTGATGATTGAATACATTAGAAATTTGATGGAATATGACATTCTATTGAAACAAGTAAGTTATGTGTAAATATTACAACTTTATCATTATTATGCATTTAATGTTTGATTTCGCATATAAGGCTTGAATGCATCTATGAGTAATGGTATGATGAGACTTATCATGATAAAATCCTGGTTGAACCTTAGGAATAGATTAGATAATCATGCCATAACATTTGGGTGATATGTGTGCTACTGTAAGACATGTCTGGGACATGCATCGGCCACATTATGAGAGCTAGTGTAAGACATGTTTGGGACATGCATCGGCATTGAGGCGAGAGCCAGTGTGAGACATGCCTGGGAAATGCATCGGCCTCGAGATATGCAAGCCAGTGTAAGACCTGTCTGGGACATGGTACCGCCCTCGATATATGGAAGTCAATGTAAGACCTATCTGGGACATGGCATCGACTTAGATGTGTGAGCCAATGTAAGACCATGTTTGGAACATTGCATCGGCATCGTACCCTATGTTTGAGGCTTATTGATTATCCTGTGGTATTCCAAATGGTTCAACAGGAAATTTAAGGTTTAAGTCGAAATGATAGAGTTTATGGCTATGTTGTGAGTGGTACAGGTACTTACATGAAATTGATGAGGTGTGAATTCAATTCATGTTGTATGATTAGTAAGGTGCCTCCAAATCAGCCTTTCTCTTTTCTTTGCTAAGATCCTCGACTTTAGAATCCCTCTCAACTAGTATTACAAATTCTTTTGAGTCAAGTATCCCGACTAACAGCTTTACATATTCATTCAACCCGTTCACAAATCATTTACAAATTATCTTTTCAATGGAAACATATTCCTGAACATACTTGCTCAAATGTACAAATTCTCTTTCATATTCTGTCATAGTCATTCGACCCTGTTTCAACTCTAGAAACTCTTTATGCTTCTGATCAAGAAATCACTGGCTTATGTACTTCTTCTGAAACTCGGCTTGAAAGAATTCCCAGGTAACCCGTTCTCTAGGAACCACCAATGTCAACGTTTTCCACCAATGATATGCATTATCTCTAAGCAAAGATACCACACATTTGATACATTCATCTGATGTACAGGACAATTCCTCGAACACTCCTATTGTATTCTCAAGCCAAAACTCAGCTCTCTCAGCATCATCATCAATTGTAGCCCAAAACTCTTCGGCCCCGTGTTTATGTATCTTATCCACTGTCGACTTACTCAATCAAATCAGATCTATCACTTGTGGTGGTTGTTGAGCAGCAGGATTCATTCATACGAATTCCGTGAACCACTCATTCATCATTTGGAAGAAGGCTTGTTTAGCCTCTCCCCCTTGACCACTTGAAATAGGCCTAGAATGGACCGGTGCTACCCCTTGAGTGGGAGTAGGAGCATTACTTTCCACATCAGCTATTACTCGTTCAGGATCCATTTGCTATATAAAAATACATTTTAATCTGTCACCAATCATCATACTATCATAGTTTATATATATGGCATGCATAACTAGACTCTCACTCGCTACGTTAGTCCTAGAATCGAATAAATTGTAGCTCCAATACCATTAAAATGTAACACCTTTAACACATATCTATCGTTGGAATAGGGTTACGAGGCATTACCGATCAACCACAACATAATTCATACATTTTTGCAATTGTAATTAAAATCTATTCAAATCAAACACATTGTCCCTTGTAAGGTCTTACAAAACCTTAAAACATGCCTAGAAATGGTTTTGGACTAAACCGATAACATATGCAAACTTTAAGAAACTTAGAAAATTTCTCTTTAATTCAGGGTCACTCGCCCATGTGAACAAGCCGTGTGCCTCACATGGCTACCAGACACGCCCATGTCTCAGGTCGTATGAAAACAGGGCATACATATTGACTTGCACCACACGGCCAAAGACACGCCTGTGTGCCATGGTCGTGGGAAAACTAGAGAGGTTACTGACTTGGGTCACATGGCTAACCACACGCCTATGTGCAGCCCGTGTGCCGCACACGGCCAATAGACATGCTCGTGTGTCTAAGCCGTGTCAAAACTATAAGGTATACTGCCTTAATTCTAAAGGGTACCCCAGAGGACACAGGGCCATGTAACATGACCATGTGTCACACAAGGCTGAAACACTTGCCCGTGTCTCTGCCCGTGTGGACAAAAATAGGCCATTTGTAAAGCCAATTTGCCACCCTTTTCTCAAGCACACCTAGCCATCAAAATGGTTTCATTTCAACACATATATAGGCAGCCAAACATGCCAATTCACACACATATCATGCCATCTATCAACAATCAATTCAACTAATAAATTTCATATTCAAAACTTACCAAATCATTATACCAAAATCATCAAAACTCACATAACTTATAATTGTATTTCATCACCTTTCCATCAATTAACACATAACTCTCAAACATATCAATTCATCATCTATAATTCACACCATAATATACCATTACTCAAGTATTAATACACCAACTTATAACTATCCAAAATAGCCAGCACATAAGGTATTAAATACATCACATAAATGTCATTTACCAAACACATAATTCAAGCCAAATCTCATGGCTAATATCATGACTCAAAACATACCAAAATGACACTAGCCTACACATGCCATATACCATATATACAAAGCTCCAAAAGTACTAACAAGTAGTCGATAGTGTGATGATGGTTCCCGATGATCCCTGATATCCGAGCTAGCTTCGATACTCTATAAAACAAAGACAAATAACACACAGTAAGCTTCATAGCTTAGTAAGTTCGTACTAAATATTTACTCAACAGTTCATAATATACAAATCATCAATTAATAAACACTTAGTAAGTCTCATATCATCATTCAATTCTAATCCATGACCATTTATCATATATATATAAATCCATCAAGCTTCATACACATAGTATCAACTTCCACATAAGTATCGTACGTACCTATATTTTCTCGTATTTATTTATTTCATTCTCACCTCTTTATTCAATACGTTAAATCATTTAAAATTCTTTCAATACTCTAAGAACTCACACACTTAGTGCAAAAATGATTAGCGAAGCTATAACGATATTGCACACTTAGTGCCATCACATTAAACTGAAGCTATCTCGGTATTGCACACTTAGTGCCACATATAGCCGAAGCTATCTCGAAACGTACACTAAGTGCCAAACATAGTAAGTTTGTCATCGTACATGATTGTAGTCTCGTATATACAAATTATAAAATATTAAATCATTCAAAACATAATTGTAACAATATTTATTACGTACGAACTTACCTCAGATGTAAAAACGACGAAACTAGTCGATCAATCGAGTACTTTGTTCTTGCCTCGATCTAAGTCTGAGTTCCCCTTTTCTTGATCTATGTTATGAAAAATTCAACTCTTTTAATCACATAATCTTTCAATTTAGTCCAAAACACATATTTGGCATTTTTACACTTTAGCCCCTAAAGTTCCACATTTATTTGATTTAGCTCCTATTTCATAAATACACAAAATTTCACAATTTCTTTCAAATACACGCTAGCTGAATTTTCCTAATGCATATATCAGCCCATATTTATCATTTATTTTACAATTTAACCCCTCAATTTACACTTTTCTCAATTTAATCCCTAATATGCATATTTACTCAAAAGCACTTTACAAAACTTGTATATCAAACACCAAGCTTGCATAATTCATCATCAACATCATAAAACTCATGGATTCATCAATGAAATTTTTCAAAATCACTAACAAACTCAAAAATTAAGGTACGGGCTAGCTAGTACTCAAATAAACGATCACAAAAATACAAAAATCATCAAAAACTGAGTCAAATTCATACCTTAATCAAACAATGCACGTGCTGAAAGTTCAAGCCCTAAATTAGCTTCTTCTTCTTTGATATTTGACCAAGAGAAAGATAATAATATGAATTTCCTTTTTGTATTATGATAATATATCATTTAATAGCTAAATACCCATTTTAACCTTAATGAAACCATTATAAAAACATCCATTTAATGCCTATTTATGTCAAATTCTATTATCAATGGTCTAATTACAACATAAGGACCTTTCATTTATTAAGCCATGGTAATTAAAATTAAGCACTTTTAACATATAGAATGCAATTTTTTTTCATTTTATGCAATTTAGTCCTTTTTCTCAAATTAACCACTTAAACAATAAAATCAGCTGACGAAATTTTCACACATACATATTCACATGCTATAAACACCAAAAATAATATTAAAATAATTTTATGACCTCAAATTTGTGGTCCCGAAACCACTGTTCTGATTTAGCTAAAACTGGGTTGTTACATGAACACAACAACAAATCTGTCTAGATATGGTCTAAAAATCTGGTTCATCAAATCTATAAAGACTACAGGAGCATTAGTCAATCTGAAAGGCATAACAAGAAATTCATAATGTTGTACCTCATTCTAAATTCAATTTTCAGCACATCTGAGTCTTTAACTCGCAATTGATAATAGCCAGATCACAAATCAATCTTTGAAAACACATTCTTTGTCATAACCTTATTGAGCTGTCGATAATCAAAACACATTCTCATTGACCCACCTTTCTTCTTTACAAACAATACTAGCACACCCTAGGGTGAAAAACTAGGTCGTGCAAAACCTCTTTCTGTTAACTCTTGCAACTGAGATTTCAATTCTTTCAGTTCTATCGGAGCCATTATATACGGAGCTATCAATATTGGTGAAGTTCCCAGTACTAACTCAATAGCAAACTCAACTTCTCTGATTGTAACCCCGGTAATTCTTCTGGAAATACATCTGGTTATTCACAAACTACAGGCGCTGACTCAATCTTCGATTTAGACACTTTTGTATCTAAAACATAAGCAAGATAAGCTTCGCACCCTTTTCTCACACATCTATGAGCTGACATAGACAAAATCACAACAGGTAATTCACTCGATTCATCTGATTCAATTTAAAAAAATTCACTATTCTAGCATTTCAATTCAATGATCTTTTGTCTACAATTCACAACAGCATCATGCAGAGTCAACCAATCCATTCCCAGAATTACATCAATTTCATCAAATGGCAAAAGCATCAAATCAGCTAGAAAAAAATAACCCCGAGTTATTAAAGGATAGTTTTTGCAAACTTTATCAACTAAAACATACTTGCCTAAGGGGTTTGATACTTTAATCACAAACTCAGTAGATTCAACAGGCAATTTCTTACTCGACACAAAATTCTCAAAAACATATTAGTGTCATAAAGAGAAAAGGTACCGGAAATAACATCTAGTGATTAGACGTCTTCGCGAGCGCAAATAGCATAAGCTCTAGCAGGTGCTCTGGCCTCAGGTCCCATAGCTGAATCTTTTGTAGCGCCTCTACTACTGGTCACATTTCCTGTATTTCTAGATGGTCTTTCTCTATTAGTTGTGTTACTAAATCTTGCATTCTAAATCTTATCTTTCTCAACTAACTCTGGGAAATCACGTATGAAATGATCTTGTGAACCACATTTGAAACAAGCTCGGTTATTCATTCTATATTCACCAAGATGACGTCTTCCGCATTGCTGACATTCAGATCTATAATTTCTCACACTACCAACACTCGATACTAACGTAGCTTGAGCTTTAGGACTTGAGTATTGTTTTCCACCATCTTTGTTTGAATACCCAATTGAAGCATTTAGACGTGTAATAGCCCGATTTTGGGCTTAGTCAAAATAGTGATTTCAAAACCACTAACTCGAGGTTAGAGAAATTACCTTTTTAATGTTATTTTATCTGTTATAGCATATTTATATGAGTGCATAAAAATTTTGGTGAAATAATTTTAGTGATTACATGCTCAATTGCGAAAAAGGACTAAATCGCATAAAGGGGAAAAGTTTTGTTGTAACAGTCTAATTTAGACCCTAATCGGAACGGTGGTTTTGGGACCCCGAATCCTAGTAATAAAAATATTTAAATATTATTTTCCATGTTTATTATATGTGAATTTGGATGTGTGAATATTTCATATGAAAATTTGATTGTTTGTGTATTTAATTTGATAAAGGACTTAATAGCTTAAGTTGAAAACTTGATAGTTTAATTCATAAAGGTCAAATTGATAGTGGCTTTTTAATATGGAGTATTTATGTTGCAAATAATCCTTTATATTAGTGATGGCCGAATGTGCCCATAATGTATATGTTTATGTTATTATTTTTATAAGGTTAAATAAGTAAAATATGTTAAATGTTAACATATAATATACTAAAACATCAAATAAAAATTATATTCATTATAAAAACTTGATAAAAGAAAAAAAATCAAGAGTTTTGTGATTTTTGACCAATTTCAAGCTTGATTCAAGGTTAGTTTGGTTTTAGTTTTTGATAATTTTTACGTTTTTGAGATCGTTGCTACGAGTACTACCCGACCCATGCTTGAATTTTTGATTTTGGTGAATATTTTGAGTTATTACATTGATGAATATTTGTGTTTTGTTATGTTTGATGATGAAATATCTAAAATATGTTTTAGATTAACATGTTTTGTATTGGAGTTTTCGATGATTTTTAGTTAATAGGACTAAATTGCAAAAATAATAAATTGAAGGACTAAAATGCAAAATAATTAGAATGTATGGATTAGTATGGACATAAGGAAGATTCGGCCTAGCTAGGATGTGATGAGATTTTGAGTATTTTGTGTTTTATACAATTAGGACTAAATTGTAAAAAGTATGAAATATCAGGGGTAAAATGGTAATTTGCCCATTTATGTGTTGTTGGATTAAATTGAATGATATTTTGTTTAAATGAGGTTAATTCGAAATTATATAGATCAAGAACAAATGAAATCAGACTTGGATCGGGAAAAACAAATATAGTCGAATAGCCGATTTGTAACGTCAGTCGATATCCGAGGTAAGTCTTTAAGTAATTAAACATAGTTTATTTTGAACATGAAATGTTTTACTATGATGATTCGAATTTTATAATCTATTAGTATAATAGCCGAATCTGATGTATCATTGAATTATTGTGATTAAGTTTCATTTGAATGATTTTAAAACCTTTGAAAGGGGTATGTGTTACATAGAATATTGTATAATTCGATATATGAGATGTTGTGGAATGATTCTATATTTGTGATATTCGGGCTTTAAGCCTAGCAAGCCTTGTGCTGGTGACTTTGATCGGGCTTTATGTCTAGCAGGCTTAGTGCCGGTCAATAAATATCAAACCTTGGGTCTAGCAAGCCTTGTGCCGGTGGGTGATTCAGGCTTACGCCTAGCAGGTTTTATACCGGTGATTTGTTTTCAAGTCTATAATTATAAGAATTCAAGTTATTGTGGATATTGAGCAAATGAAATTGAGTTAAATTTTGCATTGTATTTGTTCAGCCAAAAAGGTAAGCACATGTGAGCTTATATTGAACTTGTATATTCGGTTATATGTGAAGTTAACTTGAATGTGCATATTCGGCCATATGTGACGTACTATTGAATTTTGAACTATAGGTTACATGTGATGTTTTATTTAATTCTTATATTCGGCCACATGTGATGTTATGATGAACCTTGTATATTCGACTTTATATATAAGTCTCAATGTGATGGTATAATTAATCTTGAGGATTTAGTTATATAGGAAATATTTATATGGTGTTATATAATTGATTGTGAACATTGATCGCGTGATTTCGTGATAGGTTTTAAATATTTATAGTTACTCGTTCTTGAACTAGCTATTATCGGGATGTAGGCAAGTGTACCTATCAAATAGTTGTATAGTTTGAGCAAGATCGGATTGTCGAACCCAAAGGAACTAAAAGTACTAGTAATGACTGTCTTTTTATTATCTAGCCTAAGAATAAAGAGGTTTTGTTTTAATTGACTAATTATCTAAAACTAAGAACACATAGAGAAAAGAATTGGGAAATTGCTTTTGGAAAAATTGATTGGCTTAAGACAATAACTAAGGAAAAATCCACCTAGACTTTACTTGTTATTCTGGCTCCGAATCAGACGATTTATTCATTCAACTTGTTCCGTAGAGATCCCTAAGTTATGTTATTATCCCTATTCAAGATTAATAACGTCTAGTCCCTAAATTGAATAACCGATACTTTTCTCTAATTAACACTCTAGGGTTGCACTAACTCGATCTATGGATCCCCTTATTAGGTTTCACCCTAATTCGGCAAAATCTTGTTGATAAATGCCAAATTATACATATTTTTACCCCAAATACTTAGCATATTTATGGATGTTTATTACTATATTTGTTGATTTTGGTGCTCTTAATCCGGTTATTTCATGTTTTGTACTCGGGAGAGCACCAAGAGTCAAAAGGAGCCAAAAACAAACAAAAAAGGGACAAAATGGACCACATCGAGAAGATGACACAGCCTAAGCCTTGCCACAGAGGCAGCTCACACGCTCGTGTCTTTTGAGGGTGTCGACCAAGGCTTTCACGATTCACACGGCCTGGCCATTGACCCACAGGGTCGTGTGCAATTTAACGGATCGAACACGGCTTGGCAATCACGTCACACGGCCGTGGCACATGGGCTTGTCCCCTTTTTCGAGGAGTTGTATTTTACACGGAAAAGGATACTTAGGGAGGAAGAAAGCAAATCCAAAGCCTATATAAACACCCTACGTATGACTTAGAGAGGGGCCCCTCCTCCAAAACTTTTCTAGAGTATAGAACCACACGCTGGGAATTACTTGAAGGAAGCTAGACGATCCATCCCAAAAGCCGGAGCTACTCCTAGATTGAAGATCTCTCTCAGAATTCCTTCAGGGGTTTTAGAGTTTTCTTTATGTTTTGTTATTTTCATACTTTTGAGATGTACTATTATTTTATTATGAACTAAACCTATAACATCCCGAAATAAGGCCTAAACGGAATAGTGGTTGTGAAACCACAAATTCGAGGTAGAAAAATTTATTTTATTATTATTTTGAGGTTCATGATATGATTGCATGATTGTGTGAAAATTTCATGATGAAATTCTATGCATAAAGTGCTTAAGTTGAGATTAGGGACTAAATCGAATAATTTGCAAAACTTGCATTCTAGGGGTTTTTAGTATGAAATTGCTTTGGAATATTAATTATGAGGGTTGAAATAACAATTTGACCAATTTCTAAGTTCATGGACAAAATAGGACATGGATGGAATTTTTGAAAGTTTAATAGGGAAGGGCATTTTGGTCATTTGGATATTAAATGAAATAAAAAGGGAAAAATAACAAAAAATTCATCATCTTCTTCATTAGCACGAAATTTCAAGGGTTCTCCATAGCTAGGGTTTGTTTCAAGCTTTCAAGCTCCATAGTAAATGATTCCAAGCCCCGTTTTTAATGTTCTTTACGTTTTCGGAGTCCTGGTAGCTCGATAAAGCTTATGCTAGCAATAATTTAAGTTAGTGTTCATATTTGGAAAATTACCCATAGGTGAAAAGTGTTTATTTTGATGTTTTATGATAGAATATGAGGTTTTAAATTATGCTAGACAACTTGTGCTACTCGATTTTAAGTGAAAACGAGTAAAAGGGCTTAATCGGTAAAAATACCTAATAGTCATAAGTATACGTTAGAGTGTGAATTTGATGTTGCCATAGAAGGGAAAAATGATCAGCATGTCATAAAACATAAGAAAATAGGATGAAGTTTAAATTACGAGTCTTGGGAAAAAGTACAAATATGTGAAAGTTTAGGGGCAAAAATGTAATTTTTCCAAAGTTTGGGTCAAGGACTGTTTTGATAAATGTGAATATTAAATAAGTTAAATTTGCTATTATAGATCAAGAAGAGCGAAATTCGGGAGTAGATCGGGGAAAAGAAAAAGTAAAGGACTAAATTGTAAAGTTTAGTCAAATTTTGTATCGAGGTAAGTTTACAGTAAATAAATGCAATATTCTTTTATTTTACATTATTATTGTCAATTTCCAGCATTTATATACTTATTTTCTTTGAATATTTAAAGTCAAATTAAAGGCGAAGTGACAGTGAAAAAGCATTAGGAAACCCCGTTTGAACCTTAGGAATGTTAGGATATTGGGGTTGACAGGACAGGACAGGACAGAAATGAGCCATTTAAGTCCATATCAGATATATGGCTTTGGAGATAGGAATGAGCCATGTAAGCCCATATTAGATATATATATGGCATTGGAGACAGGAATAACTCATGTAAGTCCATGTCGAAGACATGGCATAAGCAGGATATTGATAGACAGGAACGACCCTAGTATCCTTACTATTCCGAGTGGTTCAACGGGTCATTGTACACGTTAAATTACAGTGAATTATAAGCAAAAGGGAAGGTAGATTATATTTATGAATAGTGAAAGGTCAGGTAAGAAAAAAGGTAAGTGAGTAAAGAAGAAGGTAGAAAATGAGAAGTAAAGAAAGTTTATGAGGCTAGGTGACATTATGTATAATTATTCATTATGTTGAATGTTGTAATGTAAGCTTACTAAGCCTAGTGCTTACTCTCTTTATTTTCTTTTTTTTTTATAGTTTTTATCAAGCCACTCAGGGATCGAAGGAAACGTCGGAGACCCGATCACACTATCGAAGAAATCACATTGGTATAGTTAGACATTTCGTTTCATGTATGGCATGCATAGGAACTTGGTTTCTTTTGATATGATATGATCAATGAATGATGTGTAAATACTTGCTAGTGATTAGCTAATAGAGTGGCTGATGATATACATGTTTAATAGTATGTATGATTAAGTAGTAACTATCACATGAAAACTAAGAAAAATGTGAAAGTAACTTAAAAATAGATTCAAGTATTAGAAATAACGGGATTTTGATAAATCACAAGAAATTGTAGAGACATGGGTTGATGGTGAATAATATATGAAATTAAAGCTCGTTGTGTCTATTTTCATATGGAATAAGCAAAACAGGTAAAGGTTTTGTATTTTATAGGGTATCTGAGTTTTGGTGAAATAGGGCCAGAGCGATTTCTGGATCCCCTGTTCCAACTTTAGAAATTCACCATAAATTTTAAAAAAATAATTAGGTGGTTTACTTTATGTTTTTAGAATCCTTATTGAATCTAGTTTTAATAGAAACAAACGTTATAGTCATATGATTTTTGTACAGAGAGAAAAGTGGTTCGAAGTAAGTAGAGGCCAGTGCAGTCGAATTCTGAAACAGGGGTAAATTTAACTAATAAACTGAACTAATTGGCTAAATCAAAAATTATAGAAACAAATTAGTAGATATATATATGAGTCTAGTTTCAGGAAAAATTTACGGATCTTAATTTCGAGTTTTAAAACTCGAGAAATGAATTTTTAAGCAACCATGATGCAGAAAAATAGTTTATTCCGAAAATTAAAATAAGTGGTTTAGAGTTGTTTAAAAGGTAAGATAAGTTTAGTAACACCTCAAGCTTGACTCCGGTGACGGTTTCGGGCGTGGGGGTGTTACAAAACCCCTTAGATACCTAAAGGGGTTTAAACCTATGATGGATCTTGTTATTATTATCTGAACTGTATGATAAATACTTGATTTGTTCTTAATTATGTGTTCTTAATGCTTGAGTTAATATTCTAGGTATTGATTCATGATTTGATGTGCTTATGCAGAGGAGAAAAAGTCCCTGTCTAAGAGTAGATTTGGCATAATTAAGCGGAGTTAATCGAATGCCTAGAAATAAGGTTACAAGATTTTTCCGAATTAGGGTGAAACCTAATATGGGAGTCTATAGATCGATTTACTACTTCCCTAGGGGTTTTAATTAAGAAAGAAATTTCGATTAATTCAACTGAGGGTTAGACGTTATTAGTCTCGAAAGAGATAATAATATAGGTTAGGGAGTCTCACGGATCAACTCAAGTGAATAAATCATCTGGTTCAAGTTAGATAACAAGTGAAATCTAGGTGGATTCCTCTTTGGGCGTCGTCTTTATCAAATACTTTTCTTCAAGTCTTTTTCCAAATTTTCTCTTCACTTTAGTTTAATTAGTTAATTAGTTTAGTTAATTAGTTTAATAAACAACCCCTCTTTATTTCTAGGTTAAATAATAAAAAGATAGTTATTACTAGTACTTTTGGTTCCCTTGGGTACGATATCCCGGTCTTGCCATTACTATACTATTGTTCAATAGGTGCGCTTGCCTTTTCGTCGTGATAATAGTTAGTCTAGGTTTGATCTTCATTATAAATATTTATTACTTGTTACGAATCACGCGATCAAGTTTTTGGCACCGTTGCCAGGGAACTAAGAAATTAGGAACGCTCAATTTTTATTACTTTAGCCATTTATTTTTCGTACAATTTAATTTAATTTTATGATTATTATTTATTTACTTTTTCTTTCTCTTGGCAGGTTTTTATAGTTTATGACTAATAGAAACCCGTCGAGACCATTACTTTTTTACGAAGAAATCGATCGCACAGTTCGTAGAAACCAAAGAGAAATAAGGCGCAGCTTAAGATACATAGAGAACGAGCAAGAAGACGATTCTCAACCTCTAACCGACAAGATGGATGAAAACCAAGGCAATCAGCTACCTCCTGCAATTACGGCTAATCAAAATCCTGTTCCACGCACTATGTATGATTATGCTAAACCTTCTTTAACAGGAACTAAATCTAGCATAGTTAGACCTACTGTAGCTGCAAATACTTTTGAATTAAAACCTAACACTATTCAGATGATACAGCAGTTTGTTCAGTTTGATGGTTTCCAGGACAAAGTTCCCAGCGCTCACTTAGCAAACTTTATGGAATTTTGCGATACATTTAAAATCAATGGCGTTTCTGATGATGCCATTCATCTTCGATTATTTCCTTTTTCATTGAGGAACAAAGCTAAACAGTGGTTGAACTCGTTACCATGAGGGTCAATTACTACTTGGGAACAAATGACCGAGAAATTTTTACTAAAATATTTTTCGCCGGCTAAAACAGCTAAATTACGTAATGATATCTCTTCTTTTATGCAGATGGATGTAGAAACACTTTACGATGCATGAGAGAGATACAAGGACTTACTGAGAAGGTGCCCTCACCATGGGTTACCGCTTTGGCTTCAAGTACAAACATTCCATAATGGTTTGTATCCCTAAACTCGGTAAATGGTTGACGCAGCTGCTGGCAGAACCATCAACAACAAAACACCTGAAGAGGCTTATAAATTCATTGAAGAAATGTCACTGAATAACTATCAGTGGCAAGTCATGAGAACTAAGCCAACAAAAATAGCCGGCGTCTATAACGTCGACTCAGTTACTATACTGTCAAATTAGGTAGAACTTCTCAATAAAAAGATTGATGGTTTACTTGGTTCTACGCAGGTACATCCAGCAATGAGGTGTGACTCAAGTGGAGGAGGTGTGCATACGGAATATCAATCCTTCAATCCCACAACTGAAGAGGAACAAGTCAACTATATGGGTAACAATAACTTTAGATCTCAAAATAACCCATACAGTAATACTTATAATGCAGGTTGAAGGAACCACCCAAATTTCTCCTGGGGTGGTCAAGGAAATCAAAAGCCACAAAATCTTCAGGGTTTTCAACAGCCACCTTATCAACAAGAGAAGAAATCGAACCTTGAAGAGATGCTCTCAAAATTTATATCAATGTCAGAAACCCGTTTCCAAAATACCGAGATAGCACTTAAAAATCAACACGCATTGATCCAAGGACTCGAAACTCAGATAGGCCAGCTATCCAAACTAATCTCCGAACAGTCACAAGGTAGTTTACCAAGTGATTTTGAACCTAACCCAAGGGAACACCTCAATGCAGTTAGACTCGAGATAAGGAAGGATTCATTACGCTTGAGCCAGAATTGATGCAAGAAACTGTGGTGAGCAAAGGTAAAAGTGAGATAAGTCATAACAAAACGGTGAATGATGAATATAAACCTCGTGTCCTATACCCTAACGCAATGAGGAAAGACCGCTCAGACGAAAAATTCGGTAAATTCCTTAAACTTTTGAAAAAATTACATATTAACTTACCATTTATTGAAGCTTTGTCGCAGATGCCAAATGCAATGAAATTTTTAAAAGAGCTTTTAGTAAATAAGAGGAAGTTGGACGAAGCATCGTATATGGAGCTAAATGCAGTCTGCTCAGCTATTCTATAGAATAATTTACCCCACAAATTGAAAGATCCGGGGAGTTTTACAATTCCTTGTTTAATTGGTAGTTTAGATATAAGTCATGCATTAGTTGATTTAGGGGCTAGTATTAACGTTATGCCCGACAAAATGTTTAAGCAACTAGGTCTTGGGAAACCTAAACAAACTAGGATGAGCATTCAATTAGCAGATAAAACTGTAAGATTCCCTAGGGGTATTATTGAAGATGTACTCGTGAAAGTAGATAAGTTCATATTCCCCGTTGATTTCGTTGTTCTAGACATAGAGGAGGATAATAACACCCCTTTGATTTTAGGAAGGCCCTTTCTAGCAGCTGCTAAAACAATTATTGATGTTGGCACAGGTGAGCTTACACTTCGTGTGGGAAACGAAACGATCACCCTTCAAGCTTGTAATTCTGGCATCACATCAAGCATTGAAGGTAATAGTCCACACCAATCTACTAAAACTGACAATATGACTTTACAGAAATTAAGCTTCAAAGAAGTTCACGAGCCATGTTCCAGAAATGATAGAGGACACATTCATGAAGAACGAAGGCTACGGATAGAGGATTTAGACGAATGGCGAGCACACAAATCGAGAACACATGATAAACTGAAACTACGCCAAAACAAGCCCGATACCTCTCCTAATCAACTTAAGGTTAGTGATAAAGTCTTACTAGATACTGCAGATCCCCACATTGTCACTACTACACCGAATGAGGAAATCCCTCTTACGGTACTGAGTATTTTTCCATTTCGTATGGTAGAGGTGAGTCACCCCAAGTTCGGCACTTTTAAGGTAAACAACACCCGATTAAAACCCTATTTTGATGAGATTGATAGTAGGAATGAGGAGTATAAACTCCTCGAACCACTCTGACCATTCACTAGAGAGGTAAGTCGAGTTTAGACTATAAATAAGTGCTTCTCGGGAGGCAACCTGAGCACTAACATATTTTGATTTCTTTATTTTTAATTTCTAACACTTTGAATCATTAACTTTATCTTTGAATTGCAAAGTTTTTCAGCACACACGGCCAGGCACACGGGCGTGCCTAAAGCCGTGGCCAAATAGGGGAAGAGACACGGTCATGCGATACGACCGTATGAAAGCAGGACATGATTTCCCTAAAACACGAGATGCGATAAATCCCCATGGCCGTGCGACATGGCCGTGGGTGAACTTGATAGGTGAACACGGGCGTGGGAATGGAAAAACACGGGTGTGCCAGAGGCAAGGCTCGATTCTATTTCTTCGACACGGGCGTGAGACACGCCCGTGCTGTTAAGCCATGGACAACAATACACGAGTATGGTACCCTAACACACGGGTGTGGGCGAAGCGAAAAAAGCTAGTCACGACTGTGCGACATGGCCGTGTGCCACACACGCCCAAGACACACGGGCGTGGGATAGTAGTCGGGCACGACCTAAATTGCAAAATTAGAAAAACACGAGCTCACCTTCAGAGTATACGGGCGTGGCCCTAGGCCGTGTGCACCTCCGCTATATAAGCATATCACTGCTCATTTTCTTCTTCCTTTCAAAACCCTAGCCAAAATTTCCCCTTCTCCACTCCCTAATCGCTATTCCGGCCACCATTCCCTAGATTCTCACTTCTTCAACCCTCAAACCACCCTAAACTCCACTCCTTTTGCATTAATCCTCACTTTCCCCTCTCTTTTCCCTCTATTTTCCTCCATATGGCTGTATCCCCATGCCACACGCCCGTGCTCGTGCTACCCTATAGCAGCTTTTGGTTCACTTTCTCAACCTTGTTTTTTCCAATTTGCATTACTGCATTGGTATTGTATATGCCTTACACAGATATTGTTACTGTTACCAATTTTTTCTGAATAATTTAGTAATTTTCTTTAGTATTTTCTACATTTGGACTGTTAGAACTACTAAATAGCATATGCTAGTTTTAGGATTCTTTCTTAACTGATGATGCATCTTTGATTCCAGTAAATGCTTTTGAATAATTATATAAAATTTTCACTTCTCGCTTGATATCGTTAAATATTAGCACATATTGAACGTACTATATCAATGCTCATACATTTTTAGGTACATTATGTCATCATCGAGAGGCAAGAAGGCTGTGGTCCCATCCTCAAAGAGATGTCGGGGATCGGGTTCTTCCTCGGTACATGCTACAGCCGAAGCTCGGCACCCATTCCTTGAGTTTCTGCAAGCTTCGCAGGAGGATCTATTTTAGATACTACGCGCACCACCCCTCACTACAGGTCGCTGCATCGACTGGGCTACCGTAGAGCAAGTCTAGCTAGCTGATGCCCTCTGCGCCCTTCTGTCCAAAGACCTATGGGAACGGTTCTTCGCTATTATTGAACCCACTTATTTAGAGATAAATTTAGAATTATGCTCTACTTTTCATTTACAGGTGGTGATGATGAACAATGACAACCCCGGCACCATTCACTTCCGATTACGCGGTCTAGTTCGCGCGATGAGTGTCCCAGAGCTTGGAGTTGCTCTAGGACTTTACACCAATGAATTTATGGATGAGGAGGACATAAATGCACTACCACGCAATATCCACATTTCTCCCTCCTGGTCCTGGAGGGCTTTGGCACCACTCTCTTCCACCTACGACCCCAGCTGCTCGAAGGCCTCAGCTCTCGCCCCTTCCCTACGATATCTCCATGTCATATTAGCACACACCTTGACTAGAAGGAGAGAGAGCACCGGCATCGTCAACACCCACGACGCCTACTATTTATGGTGCATGGTGAATGCACACGTGATTGACTTGGCATATTTCATGGCTTTTTCCATTCGCCATCAGACCGAATGGCATCGGAAGGGAGTAATCTCTATCGGCCCCTACGTGACGCGCCTTGCCAAACAGTTCGGCCTCTTCAACATCGTGGCCCAATCATCAGCGCCTACACTGATAGGTCAGATGTCCCCACAAGGCATCACGACTATGTTACACATGAGGATGATCGAGCACCAATGTGGGATCGATCCTCCTCAGTACCGTCTCAGTCATGCCATTGACGAAGAGGATCTTGTGGACATTCCTGATGATGTCCCCCCACAGCACGAGGAGCCTTCTACAATGCCACCTAGGGAATGACCAGTTCATGCAGCTACTTCATTGGCACACCTTTCTTACCGATTTGCTCACTTCTAGCAGTATTGCACTTCACAGTTCGAGATGATTCATGAGCGAGATCAACGACGTGACAGACAGATGGATGGCATGCAGGCCATGATGCAGCAGCTGTGCCAGCACTTTCACATCGCCACTCCAACGCCACCACCTGAAGGCCCCACTGACGAGGATCATTGAATCCTCCTATCTTTTTATTTTTATTTTTATTTTTATTTTCATTTCAATTTTATTATTTTCTTTTGAAAGACATATCTATAATAGTAAATTTTACTTTCTTCATTTTTTTGGTATTTCTAACAAGTAATCCCACTACGCTCTCTTCCATACCAACTCTTAATAAGCTCTTCATGATTATACAGACTTCCAAGCAAAGCTGCTAGGAATATTTTACAGAATGAGGAAACAAATAGGGAACAATACCCAACGAGTGCCATGTTTAACGACCCAATTTCTTCATCTAGCCAAGAACTGTGGCAGCTACCACTTTCCCCAAACACTCCAGCCTCAGAACCAAGCTCCACATCCATATAACAGGGAGTTTCACCTCTTTTCCTCTTATGATTTTCTTTATTCTGAATATTCTATCTTTGTACATTGATGGCAATGTACATCTTAAGTGTGGGGGGTGAACATGATGCCTAACTTTTTGCATTATTCTCAAATCCCTGAATTTGGTCTTGTGCTTAAGTGATTTTCTCATAATATTGATCAAATGGATTCTAAGTAATCTATAATTATTGTTGATATGTCATGAATTAGCCCATGGGAATTATGCATGATTATTTGATTATAAGACATTAGAGAATCGAGCATGATAAGTTGATATTTTGAGAACTAAAATTTTTAGACTATTTTCCTAAGTTGAGGTATTATCTTGAAATCTTAAGTATGCAGGAATGACATCACAAACCCAAATTTTTGGTGAGATTTTTGAGCCTTTTGAGCATATAGCTTTCTTTCTTGCTCACTTCTTTTGTGGTTTAGTACGTCAACATTGAACTCTTATTCTAGAACTTGTTTCGATTATACATGTCGAGATCACACGTATGATTTGATATACTAAGATGATAAAGGCACTTAGGATTTAACCCACTTACTCCATAAAAAGCCTTCCCACATAATTAAACCCTTAGTGAACCCTTTTTAAGCCTACTAACTTTTTTATTGATTAACCCTCATCATTAACCCATTAACCCATTATTGTTGAAATCCTCTTACTTAAATTACCCTCTTTTTTATCGAGATTAAATTTAATATTGTTACCTCACTATGTTCGCCATTTTTTGTTACTAAATCATGAAGTATGATTTCTATATTGTATTGACTTGATTTTTTCTTCAAAAAAAAAGAACTCATGTAATATAGTTCTAAATATTTGTTTGTGATTCAGTAATTAAGTTTTTGATAGTGGGGTAATATATTGAAATTATCTCGATTCTAGCCTTTTTCTTTTCAGCTTGTATCCATACCCGTAACCTAAACCTCGTTACAACCATGCAAAGACCTTTTGATTTGTGTATCATATCATTTACAAGTGGTGGAGATTTGATTTTCATGCAAGCCTATGGTAATAACTTCTCATGTTAGACAATCGAGTGCTTAACCTTGAACCTTAAACACTTTGAGTGATTTGAGTGAATCTTTAGTGAGGATGTCACCTCTTGTATATTTAGGACTAAAGTTAATTACTCGGAGGAAAGAGATTACCTATAATTTTATTATCAAAATATTCAATTTAGATTATTTGAGGCTTTTAATGCACCTATAGTTGAATTCTCACAGTATGATTTTCCGTGGAATAGTTTGTAACATTATCAGTAATGATTATGTGATTGAAAAGAAGGAATTCTAGCAGTAAATGAGAGTTTTGCTTGAGGACAAGCAAATGCTTAAGTGTGGGGGTATTTGATAAACACCAAATTATACATATTTTTACCCCAAATACTTAGCATATTTATGGATGTTTATTACTATATTTGTGGATTTTGGTGCTCTTAATCCGGTTATTTCATGTTTTGTACTTAGGAGAGCACCAAGAGTCAAAAGGAGCCAAAAACGAGCAGAAAAGGGACAAAATAGACCAAATCAAGAAGATGACACAGTCTAAGCCTTGCCACACTGGCAGCTCACACGCCCATGTCTTTCGAGGGTGTCAACCAAGGCTTTCATGATTCAGACGGCCTGGCCATTGACCCACACGGCCGTGTGTAATTTAAAGGATCAAACACGGCCTGGTAATCATGTCACACGGCCGTGGCACACGGGCGTGTCCCTTTTTTCAAGGAGTTGTATTTTACATGGAAAAGGATACTTAGGGAGGAAGAAAGCAAATCCAAAGCCTATATAAACACCCTATGTATGACTTAGAAAGGGACCCCTCCTCCAAAACTTTTCTGGAGTACAGAACCACACGCCGGGAATTACTTGAAGGAAACCAGACGATCCATCCCAAAAGTCGGAGCTACTACAAGACTAAAGATCACTCTCAGAATTCCTTCAGGGGTTTTAGAGTTTTCTTTATGTTTTGTTATTTTCATACTTTTGAGATGTACTCTTATTTTATTATGAACTAAACCCCTTAGATACCTAAGGGGGTTGAAACCTATGATGGATCTTGTTATTATTATCTGAACTGTTTGATAAATACTTGATTTGTTCTTAATTATGTGTTCTTAATGCTTGAGTTAATATTCTGGGTATTGATTCATGATTTGATGTGCTTATGCAGAGGAGAAAAAGTCCCTGTCTAAGAGTAGATTTGGCATAATTAAGCGGAGTTGATCGAACGCCTAGAAATAGGGTTATGAGATTTTCCCAGATTAGGGTGAAACCTAATATGGGAGTCCATAGATCGATTTACTGCTTCGTTAGGGGTTTTAATTAAGAAAGAAATTTCGATTAATTCAACTGAGGGTTAGACGTTATTAGTCTCGAAAGAGATAATAATATAGGTTAGGGAGTCTCACGAATCAAGTCAAGTGAATAAATCGTCTGGTTCAGAGTTAGATAACAAGTGAAATCTAGGTGGATTCCTCCTTGGGTGTCATCTTTATCAAATACTTTTCTTCAAGTATTTTTCCAAATTTTCTCTTCACTTTAGTTTAATTAGTTAATTAGTTTAATAAACAACACCTCTTTATTTCTAGGTTAAATAATAAAAAGATAGTTATTACTAGTACTTTTGGTTCCCTTGGGTACAATATCCCGGTCTTGCCATTACTATACTATTGTTCGATAGGTGCGCTTGCCTTTTCATCATGATAATATGTTAGTCTAGGTTTGATCTTCATTATAAATATTTATTACTTGTTACGAATCACGTGATCACTTGTCACCCTATTTCTAGGTGCGCAATCAACTCCGCTTAATTATGACAAAAGCACTCTTAGACAGGGTCTATTCCTCCTCTGAATAAGAGCATGTCTTTAATCAGTATCCTAGATATCAAAACAAGAATTAAGAACACATAATTAAGAACAAGTTAAATATTTATCATACGATTCAGAAAATAATAACAAGATTCGTCTTAGGTATCATTTCCCTTAGGTATTTAGGGGTTTTAGTTCATAACTAAATAAGAAAACATCTCAGAAGAATAAAGAATACAAAAAAAAGAAAACCTAAAACTCCTAAAGGGAAATTGAGGAGAGATCTTCAGTCCTGATGATGAATCCGGCTTCTGAGATGGGTCAATCGACTTCCTTAGAGTAATTCCTTACCCCCTATTCTCCGTGTCCCTTTTTCTCCTCTTCTAGGGTGTATTTATAGGCTTTGGACTGCCTAGAATCCCTCAAAAGTGGCCTTTTCCCAATTGGACTTAACTTGGGCTCGGTAGGGACACGCCCGTGTGACACGCCAGTGTGCGATTACTTCAGGCAGTGTTCTAGCCTGTTAGAATGGCACGGGCGTGTCCTATGCCCGTGTGAGTCGTGCTCCAATTATTTCAGATTGACACGGCTGTGTGGTCTGCCCGTGTGAGGAGGTCCAGGCCGTGTTGATTTCGTACTTTGGCCCATTTTCTCTGTTTTTGGCCTGTTTCTCATAACTTTCGCTCTCTTATGCTCTCCTAAGTTTAAAACATGAAATTAAAGCATTAAGAGCATCAAATTCACCTATTCCAATGGAAAATCATCCATAAAATGCATTAAACATGGGGGAAAATATGTATAAATTACGGTTTATCAAATACCCCCACACTTAAGCATTTGCTTGTCCTCAAGCAAAATCCTCAACACATAATCAAAATAAATTCTTCTCAGCTTATAATTTCATCAATAATATCTCAAATTAATCCATAGGTAATCATACATTGAGAACTTAACTAAAAGAACATAACAGTTTCAATCATTCCAAGTTGATCATTTTATTCCGAAAACATAGGTGTCTTCCCTCATCTAAGTAATTACCTTTATTTCAGAATATCACAGAGTTTTACGTCCTCACTAAAGATTCACTCAAATCACTCGAGGTGTTTTAAGGATAATAAAGGAAGCACTCAATAGTCAATAATGGAAAGTCATTACCATAGGCTTGCATGAAAATCAAATCTCCACCACTGTAATTTAAGATGATATATCAATCAAAAGGTCTTTAGAGGATTGTAATGACGCTTGGTTAGGGTATGTGGTCACAAGATGAAAGAAAGGGTTAGAATTGAGATTGAATTGAAAATTTTGTCTAACTAGAAAAAGAGTTAATCTTCACTTGCGTACAACAGAGCTTCTCTCAGAATATGAAAGTACAGATATGTATACATAGTTCTTTTTTTTAAGAACAAGTTAAATTAATATAGACTAACTATTAAGAACAAAACATAGCTAGGCAGTCCATTCAACTCAAATCTCGAAAAAAATAGGGATTAATTTAGAGGATTTTGACAATAATGGGTTAAAGGTTAATATTAAGGGTAATACAAGAAATGGCTTGTTAGGCTAAGGGGGTTTACTAGGGGTTAATCGTGGAGTGATCGCGTGATTCGTAACAAGTAATAAATATTTATAATGAAGATCAAACCTAGACTAACTATTATCACGACGAAAAGGCAAGCGCACTTATCGAACAATAGTATAGTAATGGCAAGACCGGGATATCGTACCCAAGAGAACCAAAAGTACCAGTAATAACTATCTTTTTATTATCTAGCCTAGGAATAAAAGGATTTGTTTATTAAACTAATTATCTAAACTAATTAACTAATGTGATTAAAGCGAAGAGAAAATTTGGAAAAAGACTTGAAGAGAAGCAATTGATAAAGACGACACCTAAGGAGGAATCCACCTAGATTTCACTTGTTATCTGACTCTGAACCGGACGATTTATTCACTTGACTTGATCCGTGAGACTCCCTAACCTATGTTATTATCCCTTTCGAGACTAATAACGTCTAACCCTCAGTTGAATTAATCAAAATTTCTTTCTTAATTAAAACCCCTAGGGAAGTAGTAAATCACTCTCTGGACTCCCATATTAGGTTTCACCCTAATCCGATAAAATCTCGTGACCCTATTTCTAGGCGTTCGATCAACTCCGCTTAATTATGTCAAATCTACTCTTAGGCAGGGTCTATTCCTCCCCTACCTAAGCACATCCAATCATGAATTAATACCTGAAATATTAACTCAAGCATTAAGAACACATAATTAAGAACAAATCAAGTATTTATCATACAGTTCAGATAATAATAACAAGATCCATCATAGGTTTTATCCCCCTAGGTATCTAAGGGGTTCAATTCATAATAAAATAAGAGTACATCTCAAAAGTATAAAAATAACAGAACATGAAGAAAACTCTAAAACCCCTAAAGGAATTCTGAGAGAGATCTTTAGTCTTGGAGTAGCTCTGGTTTTTGGGATGGATCGTCTGGCTTCCTTCAAGTAGTTCCTGGTGTGTAGTTCTGTATTCCAAAAAAGTTCTGGAAGAGGCCTCCTCTCTGGGTCATACCTAGGGTGTTTAGATAGGCTTTGGATTGGCTTTCTTCCTCCCTAAGTACCCTTTTCCATGTAAAATACAACTCTTTGATAAAGGGACACGCCCATGTGCCACGAACGTGTGACGTCATTGTCAGGTCGTGTTCGATCTGTTAAATTGCCATGGCCGTTTGTGCTCAATGGCCAGGCCGTGTGAATCATACAAACCTTGGTCAACACCCCTGAAGGCCACGAGAGTGTGAGATGCCCGTGTGGCAAGGCTTAGGCTATGTGATCTTCTTGATTTGGTCTATTTTGTCCCTTTTTAGCTCCTTTTGGGTCCTTTTGACTCTTAGTGCTTTCCTGAGTACAAAACATGAAATAACCGAATTAAGAGCACCAAAATCCACAAATCTAGTAGTAAACATCCATAAATATGTTAAGTATTTGGGGTAAAACTATGTATAATTTGGCATTTATCATGGAGGTAGGCTTTTCATGGCATGAGTGGGTTAATCCTAAGTGCCTTAATCATTTTGACATATCAAATCAAATGGTGTGGTCTCGACATGCATAATCAAGCAAGTTCTAGAATAACTGTTCAATACTGACGCACTCAAAGCAATAATGAAAGTGAGCATGAAAGAATTAATATATGCCCAAAAGGCTAAAAAATCTCACAAAAATTATGGCTTTTTGATGTTTAGATACGTGAATTCTAATTCAAAGTAATACCTAGACTTGGGGAAACAACCTACGATTTTAATTTCTTAAAAATCAACTTATCATGCTTGATTCTCTAATGTCTTAAAGTTTAAATAATCAATACATAAATCCCTATGCTTTAATTCAAGATATATCAATCAAAATCATAAATCAATTAAAATTTATCCTAAATATGGTATGAGAGTTTTTCATGAGAACGAGGTGATTATTCAGGGATTTTTCTGAGAGTGACATGAATACCCCCCACACTTAAGATGTGCATTGCCCTCAATGTACAAAGATAGATATTAGAGTATAAAAATAAGATAGGGGAAGGAGTGAAACTTCCTGTATTAAGAACGGATGATATCCTTAGATTGGCGAGATCGAGTATTAGAGATACTTTGGATGGCAAGCTGGATTCTAAAGGTAAGCCGTTTTGTTTTTCTTTTTTTTTTAAATGAGAACAAATGAATCTTAAAAATGAATGAATCTTAAAAACTTAATAAAAGAAAAATAAAAAAAGATAATTATTCTAATTTTTCAAGTGGCACGGTCGTAGCACACGCCCGTGTGTGCCGTGGATCAGCCGTGTTTGTCTTGAATTAAGATGTCGCCACACGGTCTTATCGCACGCCTGTGTGACTAGGCCATGTCGCTACGTGATCGTATTGCACAGCCGTGTCTGGAGTGATTCGGTTCTTCTACGGTCTTGTAGGTTTTTGCATGCCTGTGTTATTTCAATAGTGTTGTGAACGGGTGCTAGACACGGGTATGTCTCACGCCCGTGTTTATTCGACAGATTCGACCACGGCCATGTCATACGGCCGTGGCATTTTATCGCAGCCCGTGTTTGGGGAATCTTTAACCTTGTTTTTTCACGGCCGTGTTTCCCTCCGTGTTGGTCACACGGCCTTAAGCATGGCCGTGTGATCAGCCGTGTGGAGTTGGGAACCTGTGCTTCAAAAACCTTGTGAGTGACCTAAATGTTTAAAACTTGAATTTAAAATAATTTAAAATTGTTAGTACTCGGGTTGCCTCCCGAGAAGCACCTGTTTATAGTCTAAGCTCGACTGTTACCTTGCTGGTATATTCAGGGCAGTTTGTGGAGTAGTAGCTCCTCTCCATTGACTTTAAAATTCTCACCATTATAAAGTTTGAAACGGTGTCCATTTACTTTGAAAGTACCGTATGATGGGTGACTTACCTCTATTGTGTCATATGGATGAACAGATTGAATTACGAAAGGTCTTGACCATCGTGATTTTAGTATCCTGGGAAACAATTTGAGTCTTGAGTTGTATAGTAAGACGAGATCTCCAACTTTAAATTGTTGCCGTTTCTTTAAACGAACGTCATGGCGTCGTTTTGTTGCTTCCTTGTATAAGCGTAAATTTTCGTATGCATTGGCTCGCTATTCATCTATCTCGTTTAGCTGTATCAACCTATTTTTTCCTGCAAGTTCGGGATCAATGTTTAGAAATTTAATAGCCCAAAAAGCTTTATGCTCTAGTTCGAATGGTAGATAACAACTTTTTCCATAAACAAGTCTGTAAGGTGATGTCCCTATAGGAGTCTTAAAAACAGTTCTGTAAGCCCATAAGGTATCGTCTACTTTTGTTGCCTAGTCTTTTTTGTTTGATTCTATTGTTTTTTCAATGATCAGTTTGAGTTCTCGGTTTGCTACTTCAACTTGTCCATTAGTTTGAGGATGGTATGGGGTGGTCATTCTATGATGAACTCCGTATTTCTTAAGGGGTTTTTCAAATTGGGTATTACAAAAATGAGTGCTCTTGTCACTGATAATTGCTCTAGGTGTTCCGAATCTTGAGAAGAGTTTTTTAAGGAAGCATACTACCACTCTAGCATCATTAGTAGGTAGAGCTTAGGCTTCTACCCATTTGGACATGTAGTCAACTGCTACTAAGATGTATTTATTTCCGAATGAACTGGGGAATGGGCCCATGAAATCGATACCCCAAACGTCAAATATTTTACAAGAAAGCATATAGTTTTGAGGCATTTCATCACGTGTAGATATGTTACCTATCCGTTGGCATTTTTCACATAAAGTAACATACCTGATAGCGTCCTTGAATAACGAAGGCCAATAAAAACCTGATTCAAGTATTTTATGTGCGGTCTTAGTGCCACTATAGTGTCCTCCGGTTGGCCGTGAGTGGCAGTGTTCCAATATTTTTGATATTTCTGATCTTGTAATGTATCTTCTGATGACTTGATCTGCACATCTGCGAAACAGAAATGGACCATTCCAAAAGTAGTTTTTCACATCATTAAAGAATCACTTCTTTTGCTGGTGTGTTAACCCTTTTGGGATAATGTTAGCAGCTAAAAAATTCGTGATGTTTGCAAACCAAGGTACCTCGGAGTTAGATATAGCAAAAAATTGTTCTTCAGGGAACGAATCATTTATTTTCATGTCATCTAGTTCTCTGGTATTGGATTTCTTGATCCTGGACAGATGATCACCCGCGAGATTTTCAGCTCCTTTCTTGTCCTGAATTTCCAAGTCGAATTCCTGCAGTAGGAGAATCCATCGAATGAGTCGAGGTTTTGCATCGATTTTAGTTAAAAGGTAGTGAAGGGCGGAATGGTCAGTGTAAACAACAACTTTAGACAATATGAGATATGATCGAAATTTATCAAATGCAAAAACCACAGCTAGCAACTCTTTTTCCATAGTAGTATAGTTTTCTTGTGCAGCAGTTAAGGTTTTGCTGGCATAATAGATAGGTTGAAAATGCTTGTCTCTTCGGTATCCCAATACTGTACCTACTGCAAAATCACTCGCATCACACATTAGTTCAAATGGCAAGTTCCAATCAGGTGCAATTATGATTGGAGCATTAATTAATTTATCTTTTAAAGTATTAAATGCTTCTAAACATTCCTGATTGAAGTTAAAAGGTATATTTTTTTCTAGCAATGTAGTCAAAGGCTTAGCTATTTTAGAAAAATCCTTAATAAATCTTCTATAAAAACTAGCATGTCCTAAAAAGCTTCTAATAGCCTTAACTGAACTAGAGGGAGGTAATTTTTCGATTGTTTTTATTTTAGATTTATCCACCTCAATCCCTTTACTAGAAATTTTATGCCCTAATACAATACCTTCTTGAACCATGAAGTGACATTTCTCCTAGTTAAGCACAAGGTTTGTTTCCTCACATCTTATTAAAACTCGTTTTAAATTTTTAAGGCAGAGATGGAAAGAGTTACCGAATACCAAAAATCATCCATGAAGACTTCCATGATATCTTCGACAAGTTCATCAAATATGGCCATCATATAGCGCTGAAAAGTGGCAAGAGTATTACATAATCCAAAAGGGATTCTACGATAAGTGAACGTACCATATGGGCTTGTGAATGTCGTCTTTTCTTGATCTTCAGGAGTTATTGGGATTTGGAAGTAACCAGAGAGTCTGACTAGAAAGGAGTAATACATGTGTCCAGATAATCTTTCTAACAATTGGTCAATGAATGGTAATAGGAAGTGATCTTTTCTTGTGGCGTCATTCAATTTCCTGTAGTCTATGCAAACTCTCCACCCTGTAACTGTTCTTGTTGGGATTAATTCATTCTTCTCGTTGGTCACAACCATCATGCCTCCTTTCTTGGGGACAACCTGCACTGGACTTACCCAAGAATTGTCAGAAATAAGATAAATAATTCCAGTATCTAGAAGTTTAATTACCTCGGCTTTTACAACTTCCTTCATGTTGGGGTTCAGGCGTCTTTGAGCTTGCACACACGGTTTGTATTCATCTTCCATCAAAATTTTGTGGGTGCAAAAAGAAGGGCTGATTCCTTTAATGTCAGAAATTTTCCACGCTATGGCCTTCTTATGTTCTTTTGATACTTGGATTAATTCCTCTTTCTCCTTGGGTTGCAAATTAGAAGCAATAATAACTGGTAATGTAGAATTATTTCCAAGGAATGCGTATTTTAAATGGTTTGGTAATTGTTTAAGTTCTAGTTTGGGAGGCTCCTCAATAGAGGGTTTTTGCTTAAGTTCATTGTTTATCTTAATACCCTCATATTCTACTTGTCTTGACGAATGGTCATTAGGTTCCTCACCTATCTCCTCGTCTAGAGCTGGATACGGTTCCGTCGTCTCCTCTTGTACAATTTCCTGAAAGAGTCTTGAGTAATATGATCATTAGAGTCAATGAAATAACATGAGTCATCCTATTCCCTAGAGAATCTCATAGCATCGTAAATTTTAAAGATCACCTATTCTAAGTACCAATTTACCGTTACCCACGTCAATCACAGATCTAGCAGTGGCTAGGAATGGGCGCCCTAAAATTAAGGGTACTTCCACATCTTCATCCATGTCAAGCACAACAAAATCAACAGGGAATATAAATTTATCTACTTTTACGAGTACATCTTCTATAATACCCCTAAGATATTTAACAGATCTATCGGCTAATTGAATACTCATCCTAGTAGTTTTAGATTCCCCAAGACCAAGTTATTTGAACATTTTATATGGAATCAAATTAATATTAGCGCCTAAATCAGCTAGTGCTTTTTCAACATTCAGATTACCAATTAAGCAAGGGATAGTAAAACTTCCTAGATCTTTTAGTTTGGTTGGCAGCTTGTTTTGGAGTATGGTTGTGCACTCCTCGTTGAGTTCTACTGTAGATAAGTCATTGAACTTCCTTTTATTTATTAGAAGCTCCTTCAAAAATTTTGCTTAGGTAGGCATCTGCGAGATGGCTTCAACAAAAGGTAAGTTGATATGTAATTGCTTAAAAAGTTCAAGAAACTTACCGAATTGTGCATCAATACGATCTTTTTTTAATTTTACTGAATATGGAACCGGTGGTGTATATCCTCCAGCACTGGTTTGTCACTATTTTCAAGGTTTTCTTCCCTCCTTTTGCTTTCCACGGCTTCTTGTGCTAACTTCTTTTCAGATTCCGCTAACAGTTTCTCACTCCTTAGTGTAACTACTTTGACATGCTCTCTTGATTTGGTATTACTAAGTAAATTTCCTAGTGGTCTTTCCAAGATTAGTTTGGAAAGCTGGCTTATCTGAGTTTCGAGTCCTTGGATCGATCCTTGTTGATTCTTAAGTGCTGTCTCGGTGTTCTGAAAACGGGTTTCTGACACTAATATGAACTTTGAGAGCATCTCTTTAAGATTTGGCTTCTTTTCCTGTTGGTAGGGTGGTTGTTGGTAGCCCAGAGGATGTTGTAGCTTTTGATTCCCTTGACCACCCCAGGAGAAAATTGGGTGGTTCCTCTAACCTGCATTATAAGTATTACTGTATGGGTTATTTTGAGATCGAAATTTGTTGTTACCCATATAATTGACTTGTTCCTCTTCGATTGTAAGATTGAAGGATTGATATTTTGTATGCACACCTCCTCCACTTGAGTCACACCTCATTACTGGATGTACCTGCGTAGAACCAAGTAAACCATCAATCTTTTTATTGAGAAGTTCTACCTAATTTGACAGCATAGTAACTGAGTTGACGTTATAAACGCCGGCTGTTTTTGTTGGCTTAGTCCCCATGACTTGCCACTGATAGTTATTCAGTGACATTTCTTCAATGAATTCATAAGCCTCTTCAGGTGTTTTGTTGCTGATGGTTCCGCCAGCAACTGCGTCAACCATTTACCGAGTCGAGGGATTCAGACCATTGTGGAATGTTTGTACTTGAAGCCAAAGCGGTAACCCTTCGTGAGGGCACCTTCTCAGTAAGTCCTTGTATCTCTCTCATGCATCGTAAAGTGTTTCTAAATCCATCTACATGAAAGAAGAGATATCATTACGTAATTTAGCCATTTTAGCCGGTGAAAAATATTTTAGTAAAAATTTTTCGGTCATTTGTTCCCAAGTAGTGATAGACCCTCGTGGTAACGAGTTTAACCACTGTTTAGCTTTGTTTCTCAGTGAAAAAGGGAACAACCGAAGGCGAATGGCATCATCAGAAATGCCATTAATTTTGAAAGTGTCGTAAAACACCAGAAAATTCGCCAAGTGAGTGTTGGGATCCTCATCCTACAAACCATCAAACTGAACAAACTGTTGTATCATCTGAATTGTGTTAGGTTTTTTTCAAAATTATTCACAGCAATAGCAGGTCTAACTATACTTGACTCAATTCCTGTTAAAGAAGGTTTAACATAGTCATACATAGTACGTGGAGCAGGATTTTGATTAGCCACAATTGCAGAAGGTAGCTGATTGCCTTGGTTTTCAGCCATCTCTTCAGTTGGGGGTTGAGTATCGTCTTCTTGCTCGTTTTCTGTGTGTCTTAAGCTGCGTCTTATTTCTCTTTGGTTTCTACGAACTATACGATCGATTTCTTCGTCAAAAAGTAATGGTCCTGACGGGTTTCTTCTAGTCATAAACTATAAAAACCTGCCAAGAGAAAGAAAAAATTAATCAGTAATAAAAATAATAAAATTAAATTAAATTGCAAGAAAAATAAATGGCTAAAGTAATAAAAATTTAGCGTTCCTAATATTTTAGTTCCCCGGCAACGGCTCCAAAAACTTGATCGTGTGATTTCATGATAGGTTTTAAATATTTATAATTACTCATTCTTGAACTGACTATTATAGCAATGTAGGCAAGTGTACCTATCGAACAGTAGTATAGTTTTAGAAAGACCGGATTGTCGAGCCCAAAGGAACTAAAATTACTAGTAATGACTGTCTTTTTATTATCTAACCTAAGAATAAAGAGGTTTTGTTTTAATTGACTAATTATCTAAACTAAGAACGCACAGAGAAAAGAATTGGGGAATTGCTTTTGGAAAAATCGATTGACTTAAGACAATACCTAAGGAAAAATCCACCTAGACTTTACTTGTTATTCTGGCTCCAAATCGGACGATTTATTTATTCAACTTGTTCCGTAGAGATCCCTAAGTTATGTTATTATCCCTATTCAAGACTAATAATGTCTAATCCCTAGATTCAATAACTGAGACTTTTCTCTAATTAACTCTCTTGGGTTGCAATAACTCGATCTATGGATCTCCTTATTAGGTTTCACCCTAATCCGACAAAATCTTGTCACCCTATTTCTAGGCGCGCAATCAACTCCACTTAATTATGACAAAAGTACTCTTAGACAGGGTCTATTCCTCCTCTGAATAAGAGCATGTCTTGAATCAGTATCCTGGGATATCAAAACAAGAATTAAGAACACATAATTAATAACAAGTTAAATATTTATCATACGATTCATAAAATAATAACAATATTTGTCTTAGGTTTCATTCCCCTTAGGTATTTAGGGGTTTTAGTTCATAACTAAATAAGAAAACATCTCAGAAGAATAAAGAATACAAAACATAAAGAAAACCCAAAACTCCTGAAGGGAAATTGAGGAGAGATCTTGAGTCTTAATGATGAATCCGGCTTCTAAGATGGATCAATCAGCTTCCTTGGAGTAATCCCTTACCCCTATTCTTCATGTCCCTTTTTCTCCTCTTCTAGGGTGTATTTATAGGCTTTGGATTGCCTAGAAGCCCTCAAAAGTGGCTTTTTTTGAATTGGACTTAACTTGGGCTCGGCAGGGACATGCCTGTGTGACACGCCCGTGTGCGATTGCTTCTGGCCGTGTTCGAGCCTGTTAGAATAGCACGGGCATGTGATATGCCCGTGTGAGTCGTGCTCCAATTCTGCTAGATTGACACGGCCGTGTGGTCTGCCCGTGTGAGGAGGTCCAAGCCGTGTTGATTTCGTACTTTGGCCCATTTTCTCCTTTTTTGGCCCGTTTCTCTTTCCTTTCGCTCTCCTATGCTCTCCTAAATGTAAAACATGAAATTAAAGCATTAGGAGCATTGAATTCACCAATTCTAATGGAAAATCATCCATAAAATACGTTAATTATAGGGGAAAATATGTATAAATTACGGTTTATCAAACACTCAACCAACGTATTTTATTAAGATAAAGTATAGCATTATGGATATAATTTGGTTAGTTTGAATGTTTTGATTATACAATGAGTTGTTTAATTTGCTTAAGGCTTACTAAGCTAAGTTAGCTTACTCTGTGCGTTCTTGTTATTCTTTTTTATAGATTTTGGTTGTAAGTTTCGAGCTTGGGGATCGTTATCGAAGTCATCCACACTATCGTCAACTTTCGGTACATTAAAAAAAGTCTATTTTTAACTTTTTGGCATGTATAGGCTAATATGTTTTTTTTGCTCAACTTTGTATATGTATAAATTGAGCCATGTGAATATGGCTTAACTTTAAAGCTTGGTTTTTGGTTATGTTTGTAATGGTTTATTTTGTTTTGATTTTAATGTTATGTGAAATGAATGAAAAGTAAAGGTTAATAGTTCTATATGTGTTGGAAATAGATTGAAGTGATAAGTGGGATTAGTTATGGTTGATCATTCGGTCTTGATGTGTATAAATATGAATAATATGGTCTAACTATTTTATTTTGATGTATGTTTATTCATTTATAAACATGAACTCAAATGTTAAGCATGTTTAATGTATTTTTAGAAATGTATGACATGAGGCATGCATATGTTCGAATATGCATAGATTAGTTTAGTTATGAAGTTGAATAATGGTGAATTATTGAGATTGTTTTGCTTAATAAGGCTTGTAAGTGAAACAATGTTAAATGACCAATTGAATAGTGATTTTGTGTAAAAGTATACTATGGGAATTATATAAACATTTTTTTAAATGTTAATTATATGTATATATATACATGTACATGTTTGTGAATTTGAATGATGTTTGGTATATAATGAAGGTATCTGTGTATGTATATATTTGGTAATGTATAAATGATTTATGATAATGTAATATGTTTGAATTCGTGAAAGTTCGGAATTATGTTTTTGTACAGTAATGCCTCGTAACCCTAGTCTGGCGACAGATAGGGTTAAGGGTGTTACATTTTATTGGTATCAGAGCTACGATTTAGTTAGTTCTAGGACTAACGTAGCTTGTCTGAGTTTAGCTATACATGCAAAAAATTTATACTGAATAGTGTGATGACTTCTGACATTTGAAAATGTGTTTTTATATAGTAAATGGATCCCGATAGAGCTATGGCTGATGATGTTGGGAGCGTAGCGCCTACTCCCGCGTATGGAACAACGCCAATTGAATCATGACTTATCTCGAGTATCCATGAGGGGAGGCTAAACAAGCCTTCTACCAAATGATGAATGAATGGTTTACTACGTATATCTAGACTAATCTGGCTGTACAACTACCTCCACCCCCGAATAATCCATCTCCGATACCTGTGATACCTCCGATGATTGATCCGATGAGATTTAACAGGCCTCCTATAGATAAAATCAAAAAACACGAGGCCGAAGAGTTTAAGGCTAATAATGATGATGATGCTGAGCAGGAAGAGTTATGGTTCGATAATACTATCCGGGTGTTCGACGAGTTATCATGTACTCCGGATGAATGTTTAAAGTGTGCCATATCTTTATTATGAGACAATGCATATCACTAGTGGAGTACACTAGTATCGGTGGTCCCGAAACTGATAGTGACTTGGGAATTCTTTCAAGCGGAGTTCCGTAAGAAATACATCAGCCAGAGATTTATTGACCAGAAACACAAAGAATTTCTATAATTGAAACAGGGTCGTATGACCGTAACCGAGTACGAGCGAAAATTTGTGAAACTTAGTCAATATTCTAGTGAATGTGTTTCAACTGAAGCTATCATGTGTAAAAGATCCGAAGACGGTTTAAATAAAGACATTAAATTGCTGGTTGGTATACTTGAAATTAAAGAGTTCATGGTACTTGTTGAGCGAGCTTGCAAAGCTGAAAAGCTCGGGAAAGAGAAAAGAAAAGCTAATTTTGAAGCCAAAGATTCCCATAAAAGATCATCGAGCAAGACTTTTCACTGAGCATTGAAGAAGTTTAGAGATGATTCTAGTAGAATTAAAGCTACTTCGGAATTTTCTAGACGAGATCGAGACCGACCTCCTGTGATTTCACGAGCCACTTCAATTGCTAGTGCTGGCAATGATCGGCAGAGTAGACTCGAGTGTAAGCATTGTGGTAAATGGCATTCTGGAAATTGTAGATTGCATGATCGGTCATGTTTTAAATGTGGATCTGTAACAGCTCGATTTTGACCCTAGTCGGAATGGTGGTTTTGAGAACACAAATCCAAGTTAGAAAAATATTTTAATATTAATTTACGTGTATTTGGTAAGTGAATTAACATGTGTGAAAGTCTCGTGTGAAAATTTAACTGTTTGTATGCTTAATTTGCAAAAATGACCTAATCGCATAAAATATAAAAGCTGTGTGCTAGATGTTTAAGTGCTTATTTGAGTTGGCTTTCTAGGGGAAAGGTCCTTATGTAGTTATTTGACCATTGGAGATTTGAATGGACATAAAAGGGCATGTGTTAGGTGAATTTTTAATGGTCGAATGAAAGGGCAAAATGGTCATTTAGGTTTTATGTTAATAAAAATAAAAACAAATGCATGTAAATGGATCATTTTATGTCCATTCTTAATCGAAAATACAAAGAAAATAAAAGAAAAAGAATACCTAGGGTTCGGCCATTGTATTCTTTGATTGAGGTATGTTTTTGCTTCGATTTTTAATAATTTTTACGTTTTTGTGATCGTTGCTGAGTGTACTATAAAGCCCATGCCTCAATTTCTGATTTTGTTAATGGTTTGAAAATGTGTCATGGGTGAATTCATGAGTTTTGTGTTGTTAAATGGTGAAATATGAAAGCTTGATGTTGAGTTTACATGTTGTCTTTGAATTTTAGTTAGATTTGAGTAAATTGAGCTAATTTGTGAAAATGTTATTTTGAAGGACTAAAATGTGAAATAAATGAAATGTGTGGACTTGTTTGAGTGCCATGAAAATTCGGTTAAGCTTATGTACAAACAAATTATGTGTATTTTGTGATCTTGTGAATGAAGGACTAAAGTGTCGAAATGTGAAAACATGAAGGCTATTTTGCAAATTACCCTAAATATGTGTTTATGGAATGAATTGAATTATTTGGTGAATAAAAGGATTAATTTTGAATACTTATAGATCAAGAAAAGAGGAGTTTAGATTTAGATCGAGGAAAATCGAAGATTATAGAATAAACGTTCGAGTCGACACCTTCAAGTACGAGGTAAGTTCGTACTTAAAATATGATGTTAAGTAAGCTTTATGCTTTTATTATACATGGTTTGTATATAATTGAATTGGACAATATGATGATGAATAGGAAGTTTTGGCACTAAGTGTGCGATTTAAACTAGTTTGGCACTAAGTGTGCGATTTAAAATAGCTTCGGCTATTTGAGGCACTAAGTGTATGATACTGACTTAGTCTCGGTTATTTGAGATGGCACTAAGTGTGCGGAAATATTTAGTTTCGGCTAACCATATAGCACTAAGTGTGCGAATGTCTAAAATACAAATAAGTTATGGATAGTCTTATAACATTCAACAAAAAGGTGAGTACAAAAGTGAATGAGTACGAGAAGATTCAGGTATGTATAATACCTAAGTGGCAGATGATGTTATGTATATGAATTTCATTGAGTTGATATAGTTTTATGGATTGAAATTGTGCAAATAATCTTATATATTGTCATTTTATGTTTCATATACTATGAATGAATTGAGTATGAGCTTACTAAGCTTTTGAAAGCTTACTTTGTGTGTGTATTTGAATTATTTTGTAGATATTGAGGCTACCAAGCTCGGGGATCGTCAAGGATTGTCACCACACTATCGAATCTTATTTTGGTACTTTTGATAATGTAAATATTTGAAATATGACATGTATAGGCTAGTAGTTGGGAAGTATGTTTTGTAATGTATATAGTTAGCCATGAGATTTGGCTAATTTGTGTTTGAACTCATATTTAATAGTGGCTTATAATATGTGATGTTAATTTGCAACTATTGCATGAATGATGTATGTTTTTGCATAAAGAATGGTTGATTGGGTTGTACATATATGCTTGATTCCTTGTTTGTAAGTTGACCCATAATTGGGTGGGAAGTTGGCTTAAACCAAGCCTGATTGTGCCACACGGTCTAAGGCCACGAGTGTGTTTTGTGGCCGTGTTTGTTTGGCAGTAACCTCGTAAAAATCACACGGCTTTGACACACAAGAGTGTCATATGGCCGTGAGCATAAGTTAGTAGCTAGCTAAGTATCACACGGCCATAGCACACGGGCGTGTCTATTGGTCGTGGGTGAAAGTCAGTATGGTCACCCTGTTTTGGCACGGCTGGTTCACATGGGTGTGTTTGATACCCGTGTGAGGCACACGGCCTGGACACACGGGCGTGTGACCTCAATAGAATTGAAAAATTTTCTAAGTTCTAAAATTTACGAGCGAGCTTCGTTTAGTCCCGACCTCTTCTTAATGCATGTTTAAGGTCTCATTGACCTAAGAAAGGGACTTATGTTGATGTTTGACTATGATGCTATGATGTTTGTGAAATGAATGCGAAGTGTTTCAATATGTTTGGTAATACTGCTTAACCCTAGTCCGGTGATGGATACGGGTTAGGGGTGTTACATTTGGTTGGTATCAGAGCTATGGTTTAGTCGGTTCTAGGACTACCATAACCTATGTGAGTCTAGCTATACATGCCATATATCTGAATCTATGATAGTGTGATGACTCTTGACATTGAAATGTGCTTTTATATAGCAAATGGATCCCGATAGAGCTGTAACTGACAATGTTGAAAGCAATGCACCTACTCCTGCGCAAGGGACGGTGCAAGATTATTCTCGACCGGCTATGAGTTGCCGTGATAGTGAGGCTAAGCAAGCCTTCTATCAGATGATGAACGATTGGTTCACCTAATATATTAGAATCGATCTGGCTGTACAACAACCTTCACCCCCGGTTAATCCTCCTCAAACTTCGGATACGCCACGAGTGAATTCAATACAGTTGAGTAGACCACCAGTTGACAAGATTAGAAAAGATGGAGCTGAAGAATTCTGAGCTACAACAAGTGATGATGCAGAAAAGGCTGAGTTGGGTTAGAGAACACTATAAGAGTGTTTGATGAATTATCATAGAGTCCTGAAGAATGTATAAAATGTGCTGTTTCATTTCTAAGAGACACGGTGTATCATTGGTGGAAGACTTTGACATCTGTAGTTCCAAGTGAACGACTTACATGGAATTTCTTCCAAGCTGAATTCCGAAAGAAATACATCAGTCATAGATTTATTGATAAAAAAACGTAAAGAGTTTCTTGAGCTTAAGCAAGGTCGTATGTCTGTTACAGAATACGAGCGAGAATTTGTAAGGTTGAGTCAGTATGCCTGTGAATGTGTATCTTCGGAAGCAATAATGTGTAAGAGATTTGAAGACAGCCTGAATGAAGATATTCGCTTGTTAGTTGGGATTCTGGAAATCAAATAATTCGTGGTGCTTGTTGAACGAGCATGTAAAGCAGAAGACCTTAGGAAAGAGAAAAGAAAGGCTGAGTTTGAAGCTAGAGATATACGAAAGAGATCATCAAGCAAATCATTTCAATCTGGATCCAAGAAGTTTAGAGATGATAGAAGTTATTCAAAGGCTAGTGTGAGATATTTAAATAAAGACCATGTTAGATTGTAATCGAATTACAAATCTTCAGCCACGTCTATTGCTAGTGTTGATAATGCAAAGAATGAAAGGCCTGAATGTGAGTAATGTGGAAGACGACACTTTGGTGAATGCTGGGGAAAAAGTAATAATCGAGCTTGTTATAGTTGTGGTTCAAAAAACCATTTTCTTAAAGATTGCCAGATTTAGCTGAAAAAGATAATGTTCAGAATCCGAGACAGAGTGGTAATGTTTCTCGTGGTAGACCTCCCAGAATACGGGAAATGAAAGTGGTAGTAAAAAATGAATGAAAGACACATGTGTTAAATCTGAGGCTCGTGCACCTGCTAGAGTGTATGCTATCCGAGCTCGCGAGGAAACTTCATCACCAGATGTGATTACGGGTACATTTACTCTCTATGATAGTTTTGTGATTGCTTTGATAGATCCTGGATCAACACATTTGTATATATGTATGAACTTAGTGAACAGTAAGACTTTGTCTGTAGAGTCTACTGAATTTGTAATTAGAGTTTCAAACCCTCTAGGCAGATGTGTCTTGATTGATAAAGTCTGCAGGAATTGTCCGTTAATGTTTCGAGACAATTGTTTTCCAGCTGATTTGATGCAATTACCTTTTGATGAGTTTGATAATATTCTAGGAATGGATTGGTTAACTTTGCATGATGCTGTGGTGAATTGCAAATGGAAAACTATTTATTTGAGATGTAAGAACGATGAAATAGTTAGAGTTGAATCTAGTGATTTGAATGGTTTACCTGCTGTGATATCTTCTATGAAAGCATTGAGTATTGTTAGAAAGGGTTGTGAAGCTTATTTTGCATACGTGATATATTCAAATGTGTCAGAAAAGAAAGTTGAATCTCTACCTGTTATCTGTGAGTTTCCTGATGTGTTTCTTGAAGAACTTCCAGGATTACCTCCAATTAGAGAGGTAGAATTTTTCATAGAATTGATACCTGGTACTACTCCGATTTCAATAGCTCCGTATAAAATGGCTCCAACTGAGTTAAAAGAATTAAAGTCTTAGTTGCAAGAATTGGTCGATCGAGGATTTACTAGACCGAGTTTCTCACCTTGGGGTGCTCCGGTTTTATTTGTAAAAAAGAAAGACGGTACGATGAGAATGTGTATAGATTATCGTCAGTTGAATAAAGTGACTATCAAGAAAAGTATCCTTTTCCCTGAATTGATGATTTGTTTGATCAGTTGAAAGGAGCTACTGTGTTTTCGAAAATAGATTTGAAATCGGGCTACTATCAGCTACGAGTGAAAGATTCAGATATTCCGAAGACTGCTTTTAGAATAAGGTATGACCATTATGAATTTTTAGTTATGCCTTTCGGATTGACTAATGTATCTGCTATCTTTATAGATTTGATGAATAGAATTTTTAGACCGTATTTAGATCAATTTGTTGTAATATACATTCATGATATATTGATTTATTCACGTGATGAATCTGAACATGCCGAGCATTTGAGAATAGTGCTCCAGACTCTGTGAGATAAACAATTGTATGCAAAGTTTAGTAAATGTGAATTCTGGTTGCGAGAAGTTGGTTTTCTGGGTCATATTGTATCAGCTTTCAGTATCCGAGTTGATCCGAGCAAGATTTCAGCTATTCTGGATTGGAAGCCTCCGAGGAATATATCTGAAGTCTGCAGTTTTCTGGGACTTGCCGGTTACTACAAACGATTTGTAAAAGATTTCTCTGTGATAGCAACTCCGTTGAAAAAATTGCTTCAAAAAGATGTGAAATTTGAATGGTCTGAGTAATGTCAGAAAAGTTTTGATCGGTTAAAAGCTCTGTTAACAGAAGCTTTGGTGTTGGTACAACCTGAGTTGGGTTTTAACAGAAGCTCTGGTGTTGGTAGAACCTGAGTCGGGTAAAGAATTCATTGTTTACAGCGATACTTCGTTGAATGGACTCGGTTGTGTTTTAATGCAAGAAGGAAAAGTTGTTGCTTATGCTTCGAGACAGCTGAAGCCACATGAGAAGACCTATCCGACGCACAACCTTGAGTTAGCCGCCCTTCTGTTTGCCTTGAGGATCTGGCGTCGCTATCTGTTTGGTGAGAAATGTCACGTGTTTTCTGATCATAAAAGTCTAAAGTATTTAATGACGCAAAAAGATTTGAATTTGCAACAGAGAAGATGGTTAGTACTGCTAAAAGACTACGAACTAGTGATTAATTATCATCCAGGCAAAGCTAATGTTGTTGCTGATGCTCTGAGTAGGAAATCGTTATTTGCTTTGTGTGCGAAGAATGCTCATTTAGTTTTATCTGATGATGGTTCAGTTTTAGCTGAATTGAAAGCAAGACCTTTGTTTTTACAACAGATTATTAAAGCTCAGAAAATTGATAATGAGAATATAGCTAAACGAGCTTAATGTAATGTAGAGACTGATTCAGAATTCAGAGTTGATAAAGATAATTGTTTAAGATTTCGAGATAGGATTTGCATTCCGAGAAATCCCGAGTTAATTCAAATGATTCTGAGTGAAGCTCACAGTAGTCGGTTATCTGTGCATCCAGGCAGTACTAAAATGTACAATGACTTGAAACAACATTATTGGTGGTTCGGAATGAAAAGAGATATCTCTGAATTTGTTTCTAAATGTTTGATTTGGCAGTAAGTTAAAGCTGAACATCAAGTGTTGTCTGGGTTACTACAACTGATTATGATTCTAGAATGGAAATGGGATCGAGTGACCGTGGACTTTGTGTCGGGTTTACCTCTATCTCCGAGGAAGAAAGATGCCATTTGGGTTGTAGTTGATCGTTTGACAAAATAAGCTCATTTTATTCTGGTTCAATCTGATTATTCACTTGATAGATTAGCTGAATTATACATTTCTGATATAGTGAGATTGCATAGTGTGCCATTGTCTATAGTATCAGATCGAGATTCGAGATTCACATCGAGATTTTGAAAGAAATTGCAAGATTCTCTAGGTACTAAATTCATTTTAGCACTGCTTATCATCTGCAAACAGATGGTCAATCTGAACGGATTATTCAGATACTCAAGGATATGTTAAGATGTTGCATTCTTGAGTTTGAAGGTACGTGGGAACAATATTTACCTTTGATTGAATTCGCTTATAATAACAGTTTTCAGTCGAGCATCAAAATGGCACCATATGAAGCTTTATACAATCGTAAACGCTGTACACCTTTGTATTGGACAGAGCTCAGCGAAAATAAGATTCACGGGGTTGATTTGATAAAGGAAACTGAACAGAAACTGAAAGTGATTCAAGATAGTTTGAAAGTAGCTTCTGATCGTCAGAAATCAATGCAAATTTGAAAAGAAAAGATATTGAGTTTGATATAGATGTTGAAAGTGTCTCCGTGGAAGAAAGTGCTTCGATTTGGTAGAAAAGGCAAATTGAGTCAAAGATTTATCAGGCCGTATGAAATTATCGAGCGTATTGGGCCGGTTGCATATAGATTGTTGTTGCCACCAGAGCTAGAAAAGATTCATAATATATTTCACGTATCGATGCTTCGACGATATACATCTGATCCTTCGCATGTAATTCCTCTGTCTGAGATCGAAATTCAGTATGATATGACTTACGAAGAAAAGTCGATCCGAATCTTAGCTCGAGAGGTTAAAGAGTTACGTAATAAAAAAGATTCCATTAGTTAAAGTGATGTTGCATCGGCACGGTGTTGAAGAGGCCACGTGGGAGCCTGAAGATGCTATGAAACAGAAATTTCCAAATCTGTTTAACGGTAAGATTTTCGAGGATGAAAATCCTTAAGGGGGAGAATTGTAACAGCTCAATTTTGAACCTAGTCAGAATAGTGGTATCGAGACCAGAAATCCAAGTTAAAAAAATATTTTAATATTAATTTCCGTGTATTTGGTATGTGAATTGACATGTATGAAAGTCTCGTGTGAAAATTTAACTGTTTGTGTGCTTAATTTACAAAAAAGGACCTAATATTATAAAATATAAAAGTTGTCTGTTAGATGCTTAAGTGCTTATTTGAGTTGGCTTTCTAGAGTAAAGGTCCTTATATGGTTATTTGACCATTGGAGATTTGAATGGACATAAAAGGGCATGTGTTAGGTGAATTTTTAATAGTTGAATGAAAGGGAAAAATGGTCATTTTGATTTTATGTTAAAAATAATAAAAACAAAGGCATGTAAATGGATCATTTTATGTCCATTCTTAACCGAAAATACAAAGAAAATAAAAGAAAAAGAACACCTAGGGTTCGGCCATTGTATTCTTTGATTGAGGTATGTTTTTGCTTTGATTTTTAATAATTTGTACGTTTTTGTGATCGTTTCTAGGTGTACTATAAAGCCCATGCCACAATTTCTGATTTTGTTGATGATTTGAAAATGTGTCATGGATGAATTCATGAGTTTTGTGTTGGTAAATGGTGAAATATGAAAGCTTGATGTTGAGTTTACCTGTTTTGTCTTGGAATTTTAGTTGGATTTGAGTACATTGAGCTAATGTGTGAAAATGTTATTTTGAGGGACTAAAATGTAAAATAAATGAAATGTGTGGACTTGTTTGAGAGCCATGAAAATTCGGTTAAGCTTGTGTACAAACAAATTATGTGTATTTTGTGATTTTGTGAAAGAGGAACTAAAGTGTCGAAATGTGAAAACATGAAGGCTAGTTTGCAAATTGCCCTAAATATGTGTTTATGGAATGAATTGAATTATTTGGTGAATAAAAGGATTAATTTTGAATACTTATAGATCAAGAAAAGAGGAGTTCGGATTTAGATCGAGAAAAATCGAAGATTATAGAATAAACGTTAAAGTCGACACCTTCAAGTACGAGGTAAGATTCGTACTTAAAATATGATGTTAAGTAAGCTTTGATGCCTTTATTATACATGGTTTGCATATAATTGAATTGGACAATGTAATGATGAATCGGAAGTTTTGGCACTAAGTGTGCGATTTAAACTAGCTTGGCACTAAGTGTGCGATTTAAACTAGCTTCGGCTATTTGAGGCACTAAGTGTGCGATACCGACTTAGTCTCGATTATTTGAGGTGGCACTAAGTGTGTGGAAATATTTAGTTTCGGCTAACCATATAGCACTAAGTGTGCGTGATGTCTAAAATACGAATAAGTTATGGAAAGTCTTATAACATTCAACAAAAATGTGAGTACAAAAGTGAATAAGTACGGGAAGATTCAGGTATGTATAATACCTAAGTGGCAGATGATGTTATGTATATGAATTTCATTGAGTTGATATAGTTTTATGGATTGAAATTGTGCAAATACTCATATATATTGTCATTTTATGTTTCATATACTATGAATGAATTGAATACGAGCTTACGAAGCTTTTGAAAGCTTACTTTGTGTGTGTATTTAAATTGTTTTGTAGATATCGAGGCTACCAAGCTCAGGGACCGTCAAGAATTGTCACCACACTATCGAATCTTATTTTGGTACTTTTAATAACGTAAAAATTTTAAATATTGCATGTATAGGCTAGTAGTTGGGAAGTATGTTTTGTGATGCATATAGTTAGCCATGAGATTTGGCTAATTTGTGTTTGAACTCATATTTGATAGTGGCTTATGATATGTGATGATAATTTGCAACTATGGCATGAATGATGTACATTTTAGCATAAAGAATGGTTGATTGGGTTGTACATATATGCTTGATTCCTTGTGTGTAAGTTGACCCATAATGGGGTGGCAAGTTGGCTTAAACCAAGCCTGCATTGTGCCATATAGACTAAGGCCACGGGCGTACTTTGTGGACATGTTTGGTTTACAGTAACCTCTTAAAAATCACACGGCTTTGACACACGGGCGTGTCATATGGCCGCGGGCATAAGTCAGTAGCCAATTAAGTATCACACGGCCATAGCACACAGGCGTGTTTATTGGCCTTGGGTGAAAGTCAGTATGGCCACTCTGTTTTGGCACTGTTGGTTCACATGGGTGTGTCTGATGCCCGTGTGCGGCACACAGCTTGTACACACGGGTGAGTGACCTCAATAGAATTGAAAAATTTTCTAAGTTCTGAAATTTACGAGTGTGTTTGGTTTAGTCCTGACCTCTTCTTAATGCATGTTTAAGGTCTCATTGACCTAAGAAAGGGACTTATGTTGATGTTTGACTATGATGCTATGATGTTTGTGAACTGAATGCGAAGTGTTTCGATATGTTTGGTAATGCCACTTAACCCTAGTCCGGTGATGGATACGGGTTAGGGGTGTTACAGGATCGATGGATCATTTTATCCGAGATTGTCCGATGTTAGCTTAGCAAAAGATTGTTTAGAACGCGAGACCGAATAACATGTCAGCACGAGGTAGACCACCTGACATTCGGGTAATGTGAGTGGTAGTCAGAGAGGGACAAAAGATACAGGGGTTCGATCTGAGGCTCGTGCACCTGCTAGAGCATATGCTATACAAGCTCGCGATGAGGCTTCTTCCCCAGATGTTATTACCGGTACTTTCACTCTTTATGATACTAGTGTTATTGCATTGATTATTCCTGGTTCGACTCATTCATCTGTGTGTGAAACATTAGTATCCAGTAAGACTTTGCCTGTTGAGTCTACTGAGTTTGTGATTCAAGTACCAAACCCCCTGGGTCGGTGTGTTCTGGTTAACAAAGTGTGTAAGAATTGCCCATTGATGATTTGAGATTCAGTCTTTCTGGCCAGTTTGATGTTGTTACCTTTCGATGAGTTTGATATAATTTTGGGTATGGATTGTTGACTTTGCACGATGCTGTTGTTAATTGCAAAATAAAGACCATTGATTTGAGATGTCAGAACAACGAGATTACTCAGATTGAATCTAATGATCTGAATGGTTTACCAGCGGTAATATCTTCGATGTTAGCTTGGAAATATGTGAAAAAAGGTTGTGAAGCTTACCTTGCCTATGTGCTTGATAGTAAAGTAGCTTAAAAGAATATTGAATTTGTACTAGTTGTGTGCGAGTATCCAGATGTGTTTCCTGAAGAATTACCGGGTTTGCCACCTATCCGAGAGGTAGAGTTTTGTATTGAGTTAGTACCGGGGATGACTCTAATTTCGATAGCTCCGTATCGAATGACATCTACTGAATTAAAAGAATTGAAAGCACAGCTACAAGAGTTAACAGATAGAGGTTTTGCACGACCGAGTTTCTCTCCCTAAGGTGCACCAGTTCTATTTGTGAAAAAGAAATATGGAACTATGAGAATGTGTATTGATTATCGCCAGCTAAATAAAGTGACTATAAAGAATAAATACCCGTTGCCACAGATTCATGACTTGTTTGATCAGTTAAAAGGGGCTTTAGTGTTTTGAAGAGAGACTTGAGATCGAGTTATTATCAGTTACGAGTCAGAGACTCTGATGTGCCAAAAACTGCTTTTTGAACGAGGTATGGACATTATGAGTTTCTAGTTATGCCGTTCAGAATTACTAATGCACCTGCTGTTTTTATGGATTTGATGAATCGGATCTTTAGGCAGTATTTAGATCGGTTTGTAGTTGTGTTCATTGATGATATACCGATCTACTCTCATAACAAAACCGAACATATCGAGCATTTGAGACTTGTGTTACAAATTTTGCGAGAAAAATAGTTGTATGCGAAGTTTAGTAAATGCGAGTTCTGGTTACATGAAGTTAGGTTTCTGGGACATGTTGTTTTAGCATCAGGTATTCGGGTTGATCCGAGTAAGATTTCAGCTATACTCAATTGGAAACCTCCAAGAAACATTTCTGAAGTCAGAAGTTTTCTGGGACTTTCTAGTTATTATAGACGGTTTGTAAAAGGTTTCTCTATGATTGCAACTCCGATAACAAAGTTGCTATAGAAAGATGTCAAATTTGAGTGGTCAGAAAAATGCCAGAAAATGTTTGATCAGTCGAAAGCTCTTTTGACTGAAACCACGGTGTTAGTTCAGCCAGAATCGGGTAAAGAATTTTTTATTTATAGTGATGCATCTTTAAATGGTTTGGGCTGTGTTTTAATGCAGGAAGGCAAAGTTATAGCTCATGCCTCGAGACAATTAAAATCGCATGAAAAGAATTATCCGACGCATGATCTAGAATTGGCAGCCATTGTGTTTGCATTAAAGATATGGCGCCATTATTTGTTCAGTGAAAAATGTCATGTTTATTCCGATCACAAAAGTCTGAAGTACTTGATGACTCAGAAAGATTTGAATTTGAGACAGTGCCGATGTTTAGAGTTACTAAAAGACTACGAACTTGTGATTGATTATCACCCGGGGAAGGCTAATGTGGTTGCTGATGCTTTAAGCCAAAAATCACTATTTGGTTTGCGTGCAATGAATGCACATATAGCTATGTCAGATGATGGTGCAATGATAGCTGAGTTAAAAGCAAGATCGTTATTTATTCAGTAGATTTTTGAAGCTCAGAAAATTGAAAACGATTTGATAATGAAACGAGCTCAATGTGATTCAAATGTTGATTTAGAGTTTCGAGTTGATGTTGATGAATGTTTGAGATTTAAAAATCAAATATGTGTTCCGAGAAATACAGAATTGATTCAGATGATTTTGAATGAAGCTCACAACAGTCGAATATCTGTTCATCCGGGTAGTACGAAGATGTATAAGGATCTAAAATAGCACTATTGGTGGCCAGGTATGAAACGAGACATTTCTGACTTTGTATTGAAATGTTTAGTTTGTCAGCAAGTAAAAGCCGAGGATCAGGTACCTTCCAGATTACTACAGCCGATCATGATACCTGAATGGAAATGGGACAGAGTTACGATGGATTTTGTATCTAGTTTATCGATGACACCGAGCAAGAAAGATGCAATCTGGTTTATTGTTGATAGATTGACCAAATCTGCTCACTTTATTTCGGTTCGTACAGATTTTTCACTTGGTAAACTGGCTGAATTGTATGTTTCTCAGATTGTGAGGTTACATGGTGTGCCTATATCTATTGTTTCAGATAGAGATCCGAGGTTTACATCGCGATTTTGGAAGAAACTGCAAGATGCATTAGTTACTAAACTGCATTTTAGCACTACTTTTCTTCCCCAGACAGATGGTCAGTCTGAGCGAATTATTCAGATACTTGAGGATATGTTGAGATGTTGCATTCTCGAGTTTGAAGGTACGTGGGAACGATATCTACCTCTGATTGAATTTGCATACAATAATAGCTTTCAATCGAGTATCAAAATGGCACCTTATGAAGCTTTGTACGGTCGTAAATGTCGTACACCTTTGTACTGGACTGAGCTCAGTGAAAATAAGATACACGGGTTTGATTTGATCAAAAAAACTGAACAAAAAGTAAAAGTGATTCATGAATGTTTGAAAGTAGCATCAGATCGTCAGAAATCGTATGCAAATTTGAAACGTAAAGACATAAAGTTTCAGATCGAGGATAGAGTGTTTTTGAAAGTTTCACCGTGGAAGAAAATACTCAGATTCGGTCGTAAAGGTAAATTGAGTCCGAGATTTATTAGGCCGTATGAGATTATAGAGCTGATTGGGTCGATTGCATATAGAGTGTTGTTACCACCTAAACTAGAAAAGATTCACAATGTATTCCATGTCTCGATGCTTTGTAGATATCGATCTGATCCTTCATACGTGTTAGTCCGACTGAAGCTGAGATTAAGCCCGATATGTCACACGAGGAAGAACCGATTCGTATTTTGGCTCGCGAGATTAAAGAGTTGCGAAATAAGAAAATTTCATTGGTTAAAGTATTGTGGCATAAACATGGAGTTGAGGAAGCAACATGGGAGCCAGAGGATATAATGAAAGAGTGTTATCCGAACCTATTCACCGGTAAGATTTTTGGGGACAAAAATCCCTAGGGGGGAGAGTTGTAACAGTTTGATTTAGACCCTAATCAGAACGGTGGTTTCAGGACCACGAATCTGAGTTAGAAAAATATTTAAATATTATTTTTTGTGTTTATTATATGTGAATTTTCATGTGTGAAAATTTCGTATGAAAATTTGATTGTGTGTATTTAATTTGATAAAGGACTTAATAGCTTAAGTTGAAAACTTGATAGTTTAATTCATAAAGGTCGAATTGATAGTGGCTTTTTAATATGGAGTATTTATGTTGCAAATAATTCTTTATATTAGTGATGGCCAAATGTACCCTTAATGTATATGTTTATGTTATTATTTTTATAAAGTTAAATAAGTAAAATATGTTAAATGTTAACATATAGTATATTAAAACATAAAAAAATTATATTCATTATATTCCATCACTGAAACTTGATAAAAGAAAAAGAATCAAGAGCTTTGTGATTTTCGGCCAATTTAAAGCTTGATTCAAGGTTAGTTTGGTTTCGGTTTTTGATAATTTTTATGTTTCTGAGATCGTTGCTTCAAGTACTACCCGACCCATGCTTGAATTTTTTATTTCGGTGAATATTTTGAGTTATTCCATTGATGAATATTTGCGTTTTGTGATGTTTGATGATGAAATATCTAACATATGTTTTAGATTAACATGTTTTGTATTGGAGTTTTTGATGATTTTTAGTTAATAGGACTAAATTGCAAAAATAATAAATTGAAAGACTAAAATGCAAAATAATTGGAATGTATGGATTAGTATAGACATAAGGAAGATTCGGCCTAGCTATGATGTGATGAAATTTTGAGTATTTTGTGTTTTATACAATTAGGACTAAATTGTAAAAAGTATAAAATATCAGGGGTAAAATGGTAATTTGACCATTTATGTGTTGTTGATTAAATTGAATGAAATTGTGTTTCAATGAGGTCAATTTGAAATTATATAGATCAAGAACAAAGGAAATTGGACTTGGATCGGGAAAAAACAAAAATAGTCGAATAGCTATTTGTAACGTCCATCGATATCCGAGGTAAGTCTTTAAGTAATTAAGCATGGTTTATTTTGAACATAGAATGTTTTACTGTGATGATTCGAATTTTGTAATCTATTAGTATAATAGCCGAATGTGATGTATCATTGAATTATTGTGATTAAGTTTCATTTGACTGATTTTAAAACCTTTGAAAGGGGTATGTGTTACATAGAATATTGTATAATTCGATATATGAAATGTTGTGGAATGATTCTATATTTGTGAAATTCAGGCTTTAAGCCTAGCAAGCCTTGTGCTGGTGACTTTGATCGGGCTTTGTGCCTAGCAGGCTTAGTGCCGGTGAATAAATATCAGACCTTGGGTCTGGCAATCCTTGTGCCGGTGGGTGATTCAGGCTTACGCTTAGCAGGTTTTTATACCGGTGATTTGTTTTCAAGTCTATAATTATAAGAATTCAAGTTATTGTGGATATTAAGCAAATGAAATTGAGTTAACTTTTGTTTGTATTTGTTACGCCAAAAAGGTAAGCACCTGTGAGCTTATATTGAACTTGTATATTCGGTTATATGTGAAGTTAACTTGAATGTGCATATTCGGCCATATGTGACATACTATTGAATTTTGAACTATAGGTTACATGTGATGTTTTATTTAATTCTTATATTCGGCCACATGTGATGTTATGATGAACCTTGTATATTCGGCTTTATATATAAGTGTCTATGTGATGATATAATTAATCTTGAGTATTTAGTTATATAGGAAATATTTATATGGTGTTATATAATTGATTTTGAACATTTAGCCAAGGTATTTTATTAAGATAAAGTATAGCATTATGGATATAATTTGGTTAGTTTGAATGTTTTGATTATATAATGAGTTGTTTAATTTGCTTAAGGCTTAGTAAGTTAAGTTAGCTTACTCTGTGCGTTCTTGTTATTCTATTTTATAGATTTTGGTTGTAAGTTTCGAGCTCGGGGATCGTTATCGAAGTCATCCACACTATCGTCAACTTTCAGTACTTTTTTTAAAAAAAGTCTATTTTTAACTTTTTGGCATGTATAGGCTAATATGTCTTTTTTGTTCAACTTTGTATATGTATAAATTGAGCCATGCGAATATGGCTTAACTTTAAAGCTTGGTTTTTGGTTATGTTTTGTAATGGTTTATTTTGTTTTGATTTTAATGTTATGTGAAATGAATGAAAAGTAAAGGTGAATAGTTCTATATGTGTTGGAAATAGCTTGATATGATAAGTGGGATTGGTTGTGGTTGATCATTCGGTCTTGATGTGTATAAATATGAATAAATATGGTCTAACTATTTTATTTTGATGTATGTTTATTCATTTATAAACATGAACTCAAATGTTAAGCATGTTTAATGTATTTTTAGAAATGTATGACATAAGGCATGCATATGTTCGAATGTGCATAGATTAGTTTAGTTATGAAGTTGAATAATGGTGAATTATTGAGATTGTTTTGCTTAATAAGGCTTGTAAGTGAAACAATGTTAAATGACCAATTGAATAGTGATTTTGTGTAAAAGTATACTATGGGAATTATATAAACATTTTTTTAAATGTTAATTATATGTATATATATACATGTACATGTTTGTGAATTTGAATGATGTTTGGTATATAATGAAGGTATCTGTGTATGTATATATTTGGTAATGTATAAATGATTTATGACAATGTAATATGTTTGAATTCATGAAAGTTCAAAATTATGTTTTTGCACAATAATGCCTCGTAACCCTAGTCTGGCAACGGATACGGGTTAGGGGTGTTACATTTATTTTTCTAACAAATGGTGTTAAATAGCTAAAGAATCATAATTAAGGGTCTTTAAAGGGAAAATAGACCCATCTCAATAGGGTGGCCGGCCTTAGAGACAAATTGGAGTAGAAAAGTCAAAATTAGGTTAAGTTAGTAACTTAATTTTGACTAGAAATAAAAAAAAAGAAAGGGGTTGTCATCTTTTTCATCTTTTGTCCATACCACCGAAAATATCAACCATTTTAGGGGTTTCGGAGCTTCAAAATTTTCAGCCACTCTTTACCCTTACAAGTAAGTGATTTTGATGGTCTTTCTTGATAATTTTTGTACTTTTGGAACCCTTGTAGCATAATCTAGCTAATGATGGGACTATTTTGCAAAAATGGTGTTGAAAGTCTAGGGTTTTACCATGAGAGTGTTCATGTTGTTTGCTGAGTTTTTATGGAAGAAAATGAATATTGGCTGTAAAACAAACAACTTTTGTGAAGTAGTTTTCATGAAAACCCTAACTAAGGACCATTTTGCATAAGTCATAAATCATGTGGTCAATATGTGAAATAATGGGAATTGTGGGCTTCTTCTAGTATAAAAAGAATTAGGCTAGGCTTGGTTAGTGAGAAAATTTGATAAAAATTGATTTACGAGACTAAGGGTAAAATAGTAATTTTGTGAAAGTCTAGGGGCAAAATGATCATTTTGCCAAAATATGATTTATGAAATGCATTGATTAATATGATGATTAAATTAGTGAATTTTTATCATTTTAGATCAAGAAATACAAAATCCGGACCTAGACCGGGGGAAGGCCAAACAAGTAGATTAAATCCAATTAGTTGCCACTTTTTGTAGATCGAGGTAAGTTGTACGTAAGTAAGGCAAATTTATCATTATTATGTGTTGAATGATTAATTTTCCATAATATGGTTGAAATTGCTTATGAATAATGCATGATGAAATTCAATGTAGTAGAGTCCTGATTGAACCTAGGAATAGATTGGATATCTATGCTATGACATTTGGGTGATATGTGTGCTAGTGTAAGACCATGTCTTGGCATGGTATCGGCTACGATATGAGAGCCAGTGTTAGACCATGTTTGGAACATGGCATCGATGATGTTATGAGTGCCAGTGTAAGACCATGTCTGGGACATGGCATCGACATTGAGACTAGAGCTAGTGTAAGACCATGTCTGGGACATGGCATCGGCCGCGACATGAGAGCTAGTGTAAGACCATGTCTGGGACATGGCATCGGCCTCGACATGTGAGCCAGTGTAAGACCATGTTTGGGACATGGCATCAGCAAATTAACCCTCTTATGTAAAGCTTGTCAGATATCATTTAGTATTCCAAATAGTTTTAAGGGTTATTTTAAAAGCTTATGAGAATGATATGGGATGATATAATCATGTTATGAGTGGTACAGTTCTTATTCGAAACTCATGAGAAATAAGTCTAGTTATGTTGCTTTGATGGTAAGAATGACATGAGTAAGTTCTAGCTATGGAAATGATTTTGGGACGATATTGTAGTCTTTGGCTTATACTTGTGATATAAAAGCATGTGGTGATATTTATCTTTATTTACTCAAGAATATGTGTTGATTTACAACATTTATGGTTGATGTTGTTACTTATTTATATGAAACTTACTACGCTTTATGCTTATTCCCTCTCTTTTTCATTTTCTTATAGTTTCGCCAAGTTAACATCGGGAATCAAGGGACGTCAGAGGCATTGATCACACTATCACCTGAAGCTTTTGGTATTGCTAGTTTAAATGTTTTGATTGTGGCATGTATAGGGACTTAAATCTTTTGTTTAGCATCTTGTTAGTTTAGCCACAAGTGTTGGCTCATATGATGGATGTGATATTCATTTTGTATAGGCCATTAACATTGGCTAATATTGATTATTATTAAATACATTTGATGCAAATTTCTCACAGTTGTGGTTGATTTGGTCATATATGTTATGTTTGGATTGGTTTTGGTTGATATTGTGTAGGTTTGTGTAAGCAAATGTGGCAAAAAGGCTTGGTAAATAAACTTATTTTTGTCCACACGGGCAGACACATGGGCGTTTATCTAAATCGTGTGTGACACACGGCTTGCCCCACAAGCGTGTAGTCCGGCCATGTGTCCCCTGCACGTCAATTTGACAAGTCAGTATGCATGGTAGTAAACACACGGGCAGAGACACAGCCGTGTGTCTCAGCCATGTGGAGGACACGGCCTAACACACGGGCGTGTGCCCTTAAGGGGTCGCTGACGTTGGAAACAAAATATCAAGGTTTTTGCACAGGTGCGTTTCATGGCCATGTGGGAGACACACGCGTGTGCTAAGCCGTGTGAAAACCCCTATAGGTTCGAATCAAAAAATAAATTCACATTGGCTAGGGACACGGCCGTGTCCCGACATGTTCAGGCCATGTGAGCCATATGGGCCCTCAGCATGGCTATGTTAAGAAAACACACTAGCGTGTTGCCCTTCCAAACGGGTGTGTGCCCCTGTTAGCTTGAGAATTTACAAAATTTTCTAGTGTGCACAGATTAGTCCCGAATTAATTCCAAAGGGTATACATGACCTCTTTGGCCCATAGTAGGGACATTAACTTATTATGAAAAGTTTTAAATTGGGACGAAATTTCATAACTAGGAAATGTAGGATTGTTTGAGTTTAAGTCCGGTAACACATCGTATTCCATTCCAGTGTCGAACTCGGGTAATGGGTGTTATAGGACAAGTATATGAATTTGTAACACCCCTTACCCGTATCCGTCGCCGGAACAGGGTACGAGGTATTAACAAATTATAGTATATATACTATTAAATAAAACCCAACAAAAATATGGCATGCAATTTGATCATGAATCATTATAACATATGCCATTAACAATACAAACCAATTTCAAAGGCTTCGTACAAAATGATTAGTTTGATACTATAATTAGAATTTTAAACCTAGACAATTATGACACGTAACAAAATAACTAAGTCTGCTATACATGCCATATTTCAAAATGTTGAGTTCGAATACCAAGAGTATTGATAGTGCGGGCGGATCTTCAACGATCTCTAACTCCTGTGCTAGCTGGATGACACTCGGTGCAAAATATGGGAATTTTGCAATTTAGTCCAAAACTTTCTCCTTCCCCCGTTCGAGGTCGATTCCACGCCTTTTTTGATTATGAAGCTTGAAAGTTGAAGAAACCCTAGCTATGGAGGAGAGCAAATTTCGGCAGCAACTAGTGAAGATGATGACCAATTTTGTGTTATTTTTCCCATTTTATTTCATTTAATATACAAATGACCAAAATGCCCTTACTACTAAACTTTCCAAAAATTCCCTCCATTTCCAACTTTTGTCCATAACTTAGGAATGGGTCAAATTGCTATTTAAGACCTCCTAGTTAATATCCCAAAGCAATTTCATACTAAAAACTTCTAAAACACGAGTTTTACAATTTATTTGGTTTAGTCCCTAATCTCAATTTAAGCGTTCAATGCATAGAATTTCATCACGAAATTTTCACGAAATCATGAAATCATGTCATAAACCCCAAAATAATTATAAAACAATTATTTCTATCTCGGATTTGTGGTCACGAAACCACTATTCCGATTAGGCCCTAATTTGGGTTGTCACAATTCTCCCCCATTTAGAGATTTTTGTCCCCGAAAATCTTACCGGTAAAGAGGTTCGGGTACTGTTTCCTCATAGCTTCCTCAGGTTCCCACGTAGCCTCTTCTATCCCATGTCTGTGCCACAATACTTTCACTAAGGCTATACTTTTATTTCTTAACTGTTTAATTTCCCGAGCCAAAATCTTTATTGGTTCCTCCTCATAGGTCATATCCGGTCGAATCTCAATTTCTTTTGGAGAAATCACATGTGAAGGATCAGAACGATAACGTCGCAACATTGATACATGAAACACGTTATGAATTCTTTCTAGCTCTACCGGTAAGGCCAACTGATATGCCACTGGTCCAATCCTCTTAGTAATCTCGTACGGCCCAATAAAACGCGGACTCAACTTGCCTTTTCGACTAAATCTCAGAATCTTTTTCCATGGTGACACCTTCAAGAACACTTTATCGCCCACCTGAAATTCAATCTCTTTTCTTTTTAAATTTGCATATGACTTTTGTCGATCTGAAGCAGCTTTCAAGCAATCCCGAATTACTTTTATTTTCTCTTCGGTTTCTTTAACTAGATCAACTCCGTGAATCTATTTCTCACTAAGTTCAGTCCAATATAAAGGAGTCCGACCCTTGCGACCATACAAGGCTTCGTACGGTGCCATTTGTATACTTGACTGATAACTAATATTGTAGGCAAATTCAATCAAAGATAGATATTTTTCCCAACTACCTCCAAATTCTAAGACACAGCATCTAAGCATATCCTCGAGTACCTGGATTACTCTTTCCGACTGACCATCTGTTTGTGGATGAAATGCGGTACTAAAGTTCAATTTTGTACCCAAAGCTTCTTGTAACTTTTTCCAAAATCTCGAGGTAAATCTCGGATCTCTATCTGTTATTATAGACATAGGTACTCCGTGCAACCTCACAATTTCAGCAATATATAATTCAGCTAATTTATCAAGTGAGTAATCGGTACGTACTGGTATAAAGTGGGCTGACTTTGTTAATCTATCAACCACTACCCAGACAGCATCCTTCTTTTTAGGAGTCAAAGGCAAACCGGTTACAAAATCCATGGTAATCTTGTCCCATTTCCACTCAGGCACCATTACCGGTTGAAGTAGTCCTGAAGGCACTTGATGTTCAGCTTTTACTTGTTGACAGATCAAACACTTGGTTACAAATTCAGAAATGTCCCTTTTCATACCTGGCCACCAATACAACTTCTTTAAATCATTATACATTTTTGTGCTACCAGGGTGAACTGATAAACAGTCACTGTGCGCCTCATGTAATATTTTCTGAATCAATTCATCGTTTTTCGGTACACATCCTGTCTCGAAACATCAAATAGCCGTCTAGTCCAACTCGAAAATCTGAGTCGTAACCTGATTCGCATTGAGTTCTCTTGGTTCGCAACTCACTATCATTCTTTTGAGCATCACAAATCAGCTGGAGAAATAACAGTTTAGCCCTCATCTCTGATAAGATTGACCCATCATCAGACAATGCTAACCCCGTATTCATGGCTCTCAAAGTAAAAAGAAATTTCCTGCTCAAGGCGTCAGCAACTACATTTGCTTTTCTCGGATGATAATCAATCACTAGCTCATAATCCTTTAATAATTCAAGCCATCTCTGTTGTCGCAGATTCAAATCCTTTTGATTCATCAAATACTTCAAACTTTTGTGATCTATAAAAATTCGGCATTTTTCACCATACAAATAATGTCGCCAAATCTTCAAGGCAAAGACAATAGCGGCCAATTCCAAATCATGTGTAGGATAGTTCTTCTCATACGGTTTTAACTGTCTCAAAGCATAAGCTACCATTTTAACCTCTTGCATCAATACACATCCAAGGCCTGTCAAAGATGCATCACTATAAATTACGAACTCCTTTCCTGGCTCGGGCTGTACTAAAATTGGTGCTAGAATTTCGACTAGAAGTTTAATATCCTCGTTCAATCCATGAACGAACCATTTACACATAATTTCTTCTGTAGAAACATATTCCCAAGCATACTTGCTTAACCGTATGTATTCTCTTTCATACGGCTTTGCTCAGTTCTAAAAATTCTTTGTGCTTTTGATCGAGAAACTGTTGACTTATGTATTTCTTCTGGAACTCAATCTGAAAGAATTCCCAGGTAACTCTTTCTCTCGGTAGCATAGACACCAAGGTATTCCACCACTGATACGCTGTGTCTTTCAATAACGATATGGCACACTTTAAACACTCAGCTAGCGTGCATGAAAGTTCATCGAATACTTGAATAGTGTTTTCAAGCCAAAATTCAGCTTTCTCGGAATCATCGCCAACAATAGCTCTGAACTCTTCAGCTCAATACTTTTAGATTTTATCAACTGGCAGCTTATTCAGTCGTTGAAGTTCCACAACTTGAAGAATTACGGGAACCGGTTAAGGATTAAGTGGGGCTGGATATTGTTGAGCAGCGGGATTTATCCGGAAAAATTGTGTGAACCATGCATTCATTATTTGGAAAAAGGCTTCTTTAGCCTCTCCTCCATGACTACTCAATACATTTCTAGATTCAGACGGCACAGCCCCTTGAGCGGGAGCTGGCGCATTACTCTCAACATCGTCAGCTACAGCTCGACCGAGATCCATTTACTATGCGTAAACAAAGTTTAAATTGTCAAGAGTCATCACACTATTACAGTTTATATATGACATATATAGTTACAAACTCACACACGCTACGTTAGTTTGAGAATCAACTAAACCATAGCTCTAATACCAATAAATGTAACACCCCTCACCCGTATTCAACGCCGGAATAGGGTTACAGAGCATTAGTGGACTTATATACTAATTACACATTCACTTTTGCATACATTTTCACATTTCAAGCAATCATCAATCATTCTCAAACATATTGTCCCTAATACGAGCCTACGAGGCCCTAAACATGCTTTAGGAGTGCTTCGAGACTAAACCAATAACTTTGGAAACTTTTTGAACACTTAGAAAATTTTCTCAAAAATAGGGGACACACGCCTGTGTGGCCCGGATGTGTCTCTCACACGGCCAAAGACATGCCCGTGTCATAGGCCGTGTGGACATTTGAAATGGAAGCACATAGCCATGTCCCAGCCCGTGTCCAAACCCGTGTAACTCTCTGGCTTGGGTCAGACGGCCAACACACCCATGTGGCTCGCCCGTGTGCTCTAAAAATGGCTATACAAGCCCGTGTGCTAGGCTGCGTCAAACCTGTAGGGTATATTGACTTATGCCACACGGCCAAGTCACACGCCCGTGTGTGAGGCCGTGTGGAGCATACTGACTTAATTTTAATTTCAACACCAAGGGACACACGGTTGTGTACATGATGTGTATCACACATGGCTGAGACACATGCCCGTGTCTCAGCCCGTGTGGACAAAAATAAGCTATTTACCAAGCCATTTTGCCACCCAAACTTATGCTCACCTTCATCAAACTTAAAGGCACCAATACATAGCATCAATAGGCATTTTAAATCAACCAATTCAAATATAATTTATGCACATTCAATACTCCCATTCTCTATACACACTAATCACAAAACATGGAATACCCTTTATATCAAATTCACATTTAAAATTTAACTTGCTAGACACTTCTAAACATGCCTCATTAAACATCAAACTCACAAGCTTATAACTACTCTAATATCAACCAATTGACCTCCACAATCTTTGTAATCCATAAACATAATATACCTATCCATGAACTCACAATCCAAGCCATATATATATACATGATTCAACATACCAAAACAAGGCAACTTATATGGCAATATACAAAACCAAACTTAGAACATTTACAAGCCAACTTAAATGGTTACTTCCATCATTAATTCATTAATCAAAATGACCAAAGTCCCTACACATGCCATATACTCAAAACATAAGCTCAAAAGTACCAAATTGATAGTTGGATAGTGCGATGTAGTCTCCGACGATCCCTTAGTCCGAGCTAGCTTTGAAGTCAATAAAAACATAGCAAAATAAACAAAGTAAGCTTTATAGCTTAGTAAGCTCATATGAAATAAACTCAATCTTAACACAATTATACAAATCATCAAATTGAAAATATCAACATGTAATTCATTTAACTAACAAACCTTTCACATTTTTATCATAATCTTATGCATGAACTTCATAAATTCTTTGATTTAAGCTTATATGGTTCATGTACATACCTGTACCATCTCGTGTCAATTTCATACACAATCACGTCTTTCATTTACCCGTTGAACCATTTGGAATACTATTAAATACATGGTAAACTTGCACCCGAAGTGCCACATATATATAGCCGAAGCTATCTCAATCTCATATCACATATACTGCTCACACTAGAGCTATCAACGGGCCTAGTCACACAAGTTGTGGGTCAAGATGTAGCCACACGATGCTGCTCACACAAGCTTTCAAGTAACCGCAACACATGCCGGTATACTCAGCCACTGGTAGGATGTACAGGACCAACACCTGAATCACTTAATCACAATAGTCCCTATTGACTTGTCACTAGTATCCAAATCTATTCCTAAGGTTCAACTAGGATCTATAATGCTGAATCGTCGTCGAATCATCGTTGAATATGTTTGTATCTCGTATTCACAGTTTATGCAATAAAAAAGTATTTAAAATACATTTATAATGAAACGTATTACATACGAACTTACCTCAGATGTAAAAACGGCTAAACTAGTCAATTAGTCGAGAACTTTGTCTTTCACTCGATCTAGATTCAAGTTTTGCTTTTTTTGATCTATATGTAATCAAAATTAACTTATTTAATTATCTCTCTATTCAAATTAGTCCAAAATTTACTTTAAGGCATTTTTACACAATTTCCCCTAATGTTTCACATTTTTATAATTTAGTTCTTATTTCATTAAAACACAAATTCATGCAATTTAACCACAACCCATGCTAGCAAAATTAATATTATGCCCTAGCAGCCCATATTTTCCATTTATTTCACATTTTAACCACAAAGTTTCCACATTTCACAATTTAATCCCTAATTTGCATTTTTACTAAAAATCACTCAACAAAACTTGTATAACTATCATCAAACATTCATAATCTCTCATTAAACACCAAAATATTCATGTATTCATCAATGGAAACATCTAAAATCTTTAAAAATTTTGCAAAATAGTCCCTGGGCTAGCTAGACCTAGCTACAACGATCTCAAAAACGTAGAAATCATTAAAAATGGGACAAAAATCGTACCTTAATAGATCAAAAATAGCTTGGCCGAATGAACCCTAAATGAATGGATTTTCTTTCCTTTAAAAATCGGTGGAGATGAAGAATAAAAGATGATAGTAATGTTATTTTTATTTAATTTTGTATTTATTAACTAAATTACTAATTTACCTTTTATTATAATTCATTAAAATTCATTAATCATGCCCATCTTTGTCCAATCACACTAATCATGGTCTAATTACAATATAAGGACCTCTAATTTAAGATTCCTTAGCTATTAAACCGTTTTAACTTATAGAACATCACTTTTGCACTTTACGCGATTTAGTCCTTTTTCTCAAATTAACTAATCAAACGATAAAATTTCTTAATGAAAATTTCACACAAACATATTATCATGTTGTAGACATTAAAATAATAATAAAATAATAATTTTGAATTTGGATTTGTGGTCCCAAAACCACTGTTTCGATTTGACTAAAAACAGACTTTACAGATGTCGCAACACGGAACTCCTGTGTCGCAACATCGTTGCAATATTCTATAGGGTTGACCCAGCCTAATTGCGTAACTCAAATCACTTAAACCCTATTTTTACCTTCTTCTTTTATACTTCAAAACCCTTCCTTTAAAAATTAAAAACATCTTAACCTAACATTTTAACTATTTTTAACACCCTAAATTTCTTAAAACCCTCTCAAATTTCATAAACTTCAAAAATCTCTTTTTCTATTAAATCCCTAAACTACAAAATTTCTTTTCCTATCTTGGATTTTACATAGTGCAGGTGCAAAAATCAATAGTGCATAAGGAAAATCATCATTACCATTGGAAAGGAAGCAACAAAGACTCCAAAGTTAAGGATAAAAGTTCCAAAACTTAAAATCCATTGTTCCATTGCTTTTGAAACATTGTCTATTGTTATTGGTATTTCTAGTGAACATTACAGCAAATATGCCTCTTAGGAAAGCTAAAAAAACCAACGTGCATGAAACTTCGATGTTTTCAGATCCTCAAAAATTTCAAAATCTAAATGCCAAGAAATACTTTCTCGAATTATAAGGAAAAAAATTTATTCAAGAATGAGGATTCAACCCATCAATGGTTTTGTGTAATGAGATTGGGACATTAATTCGGTACATCATTGGGAGTGATTTTGTATCACTCTTAAAGAAAATGTGAAAATTACAGAAGTTCAAGAATTTTATGCCTCTTTTAGAGATCAAAAGACGGGGAGACTAGATGATGAAATATCGGAAACTATTACGGTAAGGGGTAAGAAAGTACAAGTTACTCGAGAAATATGTGAATTTTACAATGTCCCATACTATGTAAAAGATTTCCTAGATTGCATTGATTTGAATACATTTAGGAACATAGACATGAATGACACTATAAAATATTTAACTCAAGGAAGAGGCGTATGGAACCGTAGACTGAATAATGAGTTGCCGACTAATTTTACTCAGGAAATTAGGTTCCCAGTAGCTAAGATGTGGATGCAACTAATTTTTACTAGAATAACTCCTACATTAAATTTATCTATTGTTAATATTTTTTGAGCTATTTTATTATACAACATTTTGCAGAAAAAATAGATATGTGTCGAGAGATGGATCCATCGAGATATGAAGCAATGCATTAGAAGCCAAAAAGTTGGGGTATTCTTTCCTCATCTTGTGACAGCTCTATGAAGAAAGGCTAAAGTTCCAATAGAAGACCATAAGCAATTCATGAAGTCAACAAAGAGTTTGATCAGAGATTCCCTGTACACTCAATATGTTGAGCTTCAGGGAGAACAAATTACAGATTTGAACCAAAGAGAAAAGCATAAAATAGATGTCCCGACATCATTAAAGAAAACAACAATAAAGACTCAAAAAGAAATAACAAGTGAGACCGCGAAAATAGATTAGATGATCCACTTGCTACAAGAAACAAGACTAGTAATTCAGGAATTTAGGTGGCAAAACAATATCAGAGAACCAAACTACCCACTAAATTTGGATATATTCGAATCATTCAACATTGGATTCAAAGAGACGGAGAATAAAGTAGGAGAAGAAGAAGAGGACGAGGCTACTGAGCAAGACTTTCAAAGGGAAGATGATGATTAAGAGGTGACATTTTAGCCATAATATTCCACACCAAAGGATCCTATCATCCGTAGCCCAACCCATCATGCAAACCTGTCGTGTGGTGGATTTTCCCAAGGATATGTTATAGGGAAAGCGAAAACACCCATGGAAAGGGGTTATCCCCTCATCATTTTGGGGACTCAGATCATGATTAAACTGAACTTCTTTTAAAGACTGTAATTAATTTTTGGATAATTTTTTAGGAGTAGAATTAACAGTAGCATGTTATTTATTTATTTATTTATTTTTGTTTTAAAGTTTCCTGTGTAGGAACTCCATACGAAAGAAACACAACAATTCAGAATTTACAACGATAAAAAGAGGAAGCACCGACCAATAGCTTATGAAACTACTACAACCAATCGGGTAACTTCTTTCCTTATCTTTTCAAGGCTACACATTGAGGACAATATGTTTTCTAAAGTGTAGGGTGACATAGAAAATTTGTTTCAGTTTTTATGTTTTCTTTTAATTTTTGTTGTCAATTGTGTGCTTGAGCTTATAGAAATACAAGTGATTGGCTAGGAGCATGTATATAGGTTGATTGTATTTACTATAAATTTGGCATGATAATAGATTATTTTAAAGTTTTTATTATTAGACTACTAAGTTCTATAAATTACACTATAAATAGGTATTGAGAAATTGAATGTACCACATGATATAGGAAATATATGGAAACAAGCATGCTAGTATGTATGATAAATTATTTAATTTGTAATTTTTTTGATTGATTAAATTTTTGAATATTGAGATACCTAGGGAAAACCTAAGGCGTTGTTTGATATACACCTAAAGCCAAAAATTTAACCTTATTATTCATCCTTAGTACCTATATTTGAGAAAAAAAACCATTTCTTGAGGAACGTTTATGCAAAACCCGAGCCAAAAATGTTAATTTGTATTTGACCTTTTTATTTGGTCTCAAACTGTACGACTATAGACATCTTGTCATAAGTATTGAGGGTTAAGTAGGTACATTACGATATATTTTTGTAAAAATAGAGCGAAATAGGAAGGATCGATGTGATATAGTGATTATAGATTAGCCAATATGTGCAACAAAAGAAAAATTAAAAAATAAAATAAAATTGAGTAAAAAAGGTTCTTGAAAAGTGAAAGCATTCATGAGTGAGAAATATATTGAAAAAGAAGAAAAAAATGTGACAAAGTCATAAAAGTAGAAAAACTCGTTCATTAGTGCACAGGTCGTGAGCTAGTCATAGTTGTAGTATTATGTTGTGATTTCCTATGTGGAGAAATAAGGAGGTGAGCGGATAAGGATCACTAAGGGGGAGAATAGGGAAAAATATGATATTTCAAACTATTTTTGTGTTAGAAATTATTTGATGCTTACTATTCTTGAATTCCATACTTATCTTAAGCCTTAGAACGTTACAACTCGAAAAGCCCTATGTGAGCTAGTTAGACTTATTTACTAATTAACATCATATTAAATAATTGCATTTACGACTGTTTGTATTCTACTTGGATAATCAAATTACCTATATAACTTATTGATGGATCCCTACATTTGAAACCCTTAATGTTTGTATGCTTTGTAATATACTAAACTCAAGTGTTTGATATCAAAAGTGGTAAGTCAGCTATATATCATACCAAAATTATCCGTAAATATGAAATGCCTAGTCATGTGCTCCAAAACTAACCTTTGTACCATACTTATCAAGGATAGTCTTTTAATTACTATTTTTGTTTACCTTTCTTGAGGACAAGCAATGACTTAAGTGTGGGGGAGTTTGATCTGTCGTAATTCGGTGTAGTAGATTAAACTAGTTTTCTCACTTAAGGAGCTTAATACAAGCACTTTTACTATGTTTTAATTAAGTTTTCCTAGTTTCGTTTACATGCAATAAAAACTTTAATTTAAGTCTTTTATTAACCTAAGGGGCTGAATGAAGCTTAAGGGTGAGCTAATACACTTTGTGAGTGTGAAAAAGACTACTAGAGGGTGTACCAACTCAATACTAGTCATTGTGTTGCAACTCAAGGAGTTTGATGTTGCAACATAGGGAGTAAAGAGCAAGAATTCTAAGATTGCCTTTAGTGTCGCGACACAACAAAGGATGTTGATAAACCGTAATTTATACATATTTTTACCCCACGCTTAACACGTTTTGTGGATGATTTTCCCTTAGAATTGGTGAATTTGATGTTCCTAATGCCTTAATTTCATGTTTTATACTTAGGAGAGCATAGGAGAGTGAAAGGAATGAGAAACGGGCCAAAAACGAAGAAAATGGGCCAAAGTACGAAATCAACACGGCCTAGACTTCTTCACATGGGCAGACAACATGGCCATGTCAATTTAGCAGAATCGAAGCACGACTCACACGGGTGGACCACACGGCCGTGCTTATTTAACAGGCTCGAGCACGGCCTGAAGTAATTGCACACAGGCGTGTCACACGGGCATGTCCCTGTCGAGCCCAAGTTGAGTCCAATTCAGAAAAGGCCAATTTTGAGGGCTTCTAGGCATTCTAAAGCCTATAAATACGCCCTAGAGGAGGAAGAAAAGGGGAGGCACGGAGAGGGAGGAAGGAATTACTCAAAGAAAGCCGTTTGTTCCATCTCAGAAGCTGGATTCATCATCAAGACTGAAGATCTCCCCTCAATTTCCTTTCAGGAGTTTTGGATTTTCTTTATGTTTTCTATTCGTTATTCTTCTAAGATGTTTACCTTTTTAGTTATGAACTAAATCCCTTAAATACCTAAGGGGAATGAAACCTAAGACGAATCTTGTTATTATTTTCTGAATTGTATCATAAATATTTAACTTGTTCTTAATTATGTGTTCTTAATTCTTGTTTTGATATCCCAGGATACTGATTCAAGATAAGCTCTTATCCAGAGGAGGAATAGACCCTGTCTAAGATTACATTTGTCATAACTAAGTGGAGTTGACTGCGCGCCTAGAGATAGGGTGACAAGATTTTGCCGGATTAGGGTGAAACCTAATAAGGGGATCCATAGATCGAGTTAATGCAACCCTAGGGTGTTAATTAGAGAAAAGTATCAATTATTCAATCTAGGGATTAAATGTTATTAGTCTTGAATAGGCATTGTAACGTCCCCACGCCCGAGACCATCACCGGAGTCGAGCTTGAGGGGTTACCGAACATAATTTATCAATTTAAGATCTTCAAATCATTTGTTTCTACATTCACAGCTTTCTAGCTACTCGCATCACAGTTACAAGAAAAATCATATCTCGAGTTATGAAACTCGAAATCAAGATCCGTAAATTTTCCCTAAATCTAGACTCATATATCTATTTACTAATTGTTTTCTAGAATTTTTGGTAGGGCCAATTAGTATAGTTTATTAGTTAAAGTCTCCCCTATTTCAGGGTTCGACTACTCTAACATATGTGTATTATGAATCAGATATCTCTCCTTACAGAATTTCAATGACTACAAGGTTTGTTTTTCTAAAAACTAGACTCAATAAGAAATCTTTACATCTAAAGAAAAACTTCTAATTATTTTTTTAAAATTTATTATGAATTTTTAAAGTCAGAACAGGGGATCCAGAAATCACTCTGGCCCTGTTTCACAAAAGTTTAAATATCTAATAAAATATAATTTATATGCCTGTTTTGTTCAATCCAAATGAAAATAGACTCATTAAGATTAAATTTCATAACTTACTCATTATTTAGTTCCATTTATACTATTTTTAGTGATTTTTCAAATTCATGTCATTGCTGCAGCAATATTCTGTTTTAAGGCAAGTTTCATCTTTCCATGAATTTTTATGAACTAGAAACCTGTTAAACTTCCATGATATCAAACATGATCTAAATTAGCCATCACCATGACTTATCAATATCAAACATTTTCTCAACCAAACATGGCCATATCATAAAATTATTTACACAAAATAGGTATATTGCTATACATGCCATACTTAAGTAGTTGTACAAGCCATTTACCAAGATAAAAGTCCTTTGGATAGTGTGATCGAACCTTTGACCCGTCCCGATTCTCGAGCTGGCTTGTTCAAAACTACAGTGAATGAAAAGGAAGGAGTAAGCATAAATGCTTAGTAAGTTCATATGTAAATAACAAGTAACATAACAATACAAATATACCAAACAACTTTAGCATGGTATCACCAAAACATATATCACATTTCTAAACATCATTCATCATCTTACCACCTTATCGTTGTTGTATCTATTTTCAACCCGAGGGTTAAGAACATACCTGTCCAAAGTGTCCATTTCACAACACTTACCAAAACGTCACTTGCATCTTAAGTGTTCTTCCATTTCACTAGAAATTTCACCCGTTGAACACATCGGAATACAACTCGGATACACGGATAATTTGCACATAAGTGCCTCATATGTAATCAAGAAATCATGTAACCCGCCCCTAAGTGAACTCGGACTCAACTCAACGAGCTCGGGTGTTCAGATCCATAAGTGAACTCGGACTCAACTCAACGAGTTCGGACATTTGTATCCATAGGTGAACTCGGACTCAACTCAACGAGTTCGGATGCTCAACCATCCTAGTGACATGTCACTTGTATCCTAATCTATTTCTAAGGTTCAAACGGGCTTTTCCCTCGATCTCATATTTGTCGTCTTCCTTGGAATATCGGAACCGATACTTGGTAGCAATTCATATTTATCAAGTAGTAAACATGATTTGCATATTACTCAACATTAAACACAAAGCATAATATTTCATGATTAAAAATCAGCGTATCATATAATTAATGTCAATAACTTAAAAATAACAATTATGCTACATTATTTACACATGAACTTACCTTGGTACCAAAATATAAAGATTTTGCAATTTAGTCCACAATCTTTTCTTTTCCTCGATCACGACTTGAATCTCATTTTTCTTGATCTCTAATACAAAATTAATCTTATTTAATACATACATTCATCAAAACATCATTTAATACGAACTTTGGAAAAATTACACTTTTGCCCCTAAACTTTTGCATAATTACACTTTTGCCCCTAGGCTCGGGAATTAAACTTTATTCCTTATTCTTATGTTTTATAACATGCTGATCACTTTTCCCTTCTATGGCAACATCAAATTCTCTCTCTAACATATACTTGTGACTATTAGGTATTTTTGCCGATTAAGCCCTTTTACTCGTTTTCACTCAAAACCGAGTAGCACAAGTTGTCTAACATAATTTAAAACCTCATATTCTATCATAAAACACCAAAATACACAAATTTCACCTATGGGTATTTTTCCAAATATAAACCCTAGGTTGAATTATTGCTAACATAAGCTTAATCGAGCTACCGGGATTCCAAAAACGTAAAGAACATTAAAAATGGGGCTTGGAATCACTTACTATGGAGCTTGGAAGCTTGAAACAAACCCTAGCTATGGAGAACCCTTGAAATTTCGGCCTAATGAAGAAGATGGACAAAAATTGGCTTTTAATTTTGTTTTTAATTCATTTTAATAACTAAATGACCAAAATACCCTTACTACTAAACTTTCCAAAAATTCCTTCCATGTCCTAATTTTGTCCATGAACTTAAAATTGGTCAAATTGCTATTTAAGACCTCCTCATTAATATTCCAAAACAATTTCATACTAAAAACTTCTAGAATGCATGTTTTGCAACTTATTCGATTTAGTCCCTACTTTCAATTTAAGCCCTTTAGGCATAGAATTTCATCACGAAATTTTCACACAATCATGCAATCATATCATAAACATCAAAATCATTGTAAAATAATTATTTCTATCTCGAATTTGTGGTCACGAAACCACTATTTTGATTAAGCCCTAATTCAGGATATTACAACTCTCCCCCCTTTTAAGGATTTTCGTCCTCGAAAATCTTACCGGTAAACAGGTGTGGGTATTGGTTTCTCATAGTTTCTTCAGGTTCCCATGTAGTCTCTTCTACCCCATGCTTTTGCCACAACACTTTCACAAGTGCAACACTTTTATTTCTTAGTTGTTTGACTTCTTGAGCTAAAATCTTAATCGGTTCTTCTTCATAAGTCATATCCGGTCGCAGTTCAATTTCTGTCAGTGAAATTATATGTGAAGGATCCGAACGATACCGACGTAACATAGATATGTGAAACACATCATGAATCTTTTCTAATTCGGGTGGTAACGCTAGCCGATATGCTACTGGTCCAACTTTTTCAATTATTTCATACGGTCCAATAAAACGCGGACTTAACTTGCCCTTTTGTCCAAATCTAAGGACTTTCTTCCATGGAGACACTTTCAAAAATACCTTATCACCAACTTCAAACTCCATTTCCTTTCGTTTCAAATCCTCATAAGATTTCTGTCTATCTGAAGCAGCTTTCAAACAATCTCGAATCACTTTCACCTTTTCTTCGGTTTCTTTTATTAAATCAACTCCATAAATCTAATTTTCCTTGAGTTCAGTCCAATACAATGGCGTCCGACATTTACAACCATATAATGCTTCATAAGGTGCCATCTTCAAACTTGTCTAATAACTATTATTATAAGCAAATTCTACCAACGGTAAATACTTTTCCCAACTACCTTGAAATTCCAATACACAACATCTGAGCATGTCTTCAAGAATCTGAATTACTCTCTCTGATTGTCCATCAGTTTGTGGATGAAAGGCAGTGCTGAAATTTAACTTTGTACCTAATGCTTCTTGCAACTTTTGCCAAAACCGTGAGGTAAACCTCGGATCTCTATCTGAAATGATTGACAAAGGTATCCCATGAAGTCTAACAATCTCTCGGATATACAATTCAGCCAACTTATTAAGAGAATAATCTGTACGTATCGGAATAAAATGAGCCGATTTAGTCAGTCTGTCAACTATTGCCCAGATGGCATTTTTCTTCCCTGGAGTTAACGGCAACCCTGATATAAAATCCATAGTAATCCTATCCCATTTCCATTCAAGAACCATAATAGGCTGAAGTAATCCCGAAGGTACCTGGTGTTCAGCTTTCACTTGTTGACAAACTAAGCACTTTGATACAAACTTGGAAATATCTCTTTTCATTCTTCTCCACCAGTACATTTTCTTCAAGTCATTATACATCTTCGTACTGCCCGGATGAACCGCTAAACAACCATTATGTGCTTCATGCAAAATCTTTTGAATAAACTCATCATTTTTCGGTACACAAATCCAATTTTTAAACATCAAACAACCATCAGAACCGATTCTGAAATCTGATCCCGTATCAGCTTCACACTATTTTCTTTTGGCTAGCAAATCTTGATCATTTTTTTGAGCTTCAGAAATCTCTTGTAAAAACATCGGTCTTGCTCTTAACTCTGCTAGGATCGAACCGTCATTTGAAATTTTCAACTGAGCGTTCATAATTCTCAAAGCAAACAACAACTTTCTGCTTAAAGCATCGGCAACCACATTCGCTTTTCCCGGATGATAATCAATAACAAGCTCGTAATCTTTCAATAACTCTAACCATCTTCGCTGTCTCAAATTCAAGCCTTTTTGTGACATCAAGTATTTAAGACTTTTGTGATCGGTATATACTCAGCACTTTTCACCATACAAATAATGTCGCCAAATCTTCAAAGCAAACACCACTGCAGCCAATTCCAAATCGTGAGTAGGATAATTCCTCTCATGAGGTTTTAACTGCCTCGAAGCATAAGCCACCACTTTTCCTTCTTGCATGAGTACACACCCCAAACCATTTAGAGAAGCATCACTATACACCACAAATTCTTTACCTGATTCGGGTTGTATCAACACTGGTGCTTCAGTTAATAACTTTTTCAATTCTTCGAAACTCTGTTGACATTCTTCCGTCCATTCAAATTTAACATCCTTTCGGAGTAGTCTCGTCATAGGAGCAGCAATTATAGAAAATTCATTTACGAACCGCCGATAATACCCAGCTAGCCCCAAGAAACTCCTAACTTCAGTTACATTTTCAGTGGTTTCCAATCAACAATGGCTGAAATTTTACTAGGATCAACCCGTATACCATCACCTGAAACAATATGACCCAAAAATCCAACTTCTCGGAGCCAAAATTCACTTTTACTAAACTTAGCATACAGCTGCTTATCTCTCAAAGTTTGCAAAACTATCCTCAAATGCTCAGCATGCTCTGTCTCATCTTTTGAATAAATTAAAATATCATCTATAAACACCACAACAAATCTGTCCAAGTATGGCCGAAATATGCGATTCATTAAATCCATAAACACAGCAGGAGCATTTGTCAACCCGAATGGCATAACTAAAAATTCATTATGACCGTACCTTGTTCTAAAAGCAGTTTTAGGCACATCTGACTCTTTTACTCGCAGCTGATAATACCCAGATCTCAAGTCAATCTTTGAAAACCATGTCGCTCCTTTTAGCTGATCAAACAAATCATCAATTCTCGGCAACGGATACTTGTTTTTGATTGTCACCTTGTTTAACTGCCGATAATCAACACATAATCTCATAGAACCATCCTTCTTTTTCACAAATAACACGGGAGCACCCCAAGGTGAAAAACTTGGTCTCACAAAGCCTTTATCAGTCAACTCTTGCAACTGCGACTTTAATTCTTTCAACTCTGTTGGTGCCATTCTATATAGAGCAATCGAGATCGGAGCTGTTCCTGGTATTAAATCAATACCAAATTCTACTTCCCTGACTGGAGGCAAACCCGGCAATTCTTCTGGAAATACGCCCGCAAATTCACACACAACCGGCACTGATTCAACTTTCTTTTCAACTTCTTTTGTATTAATTACATACGCCAAATAAGCTTCATAACCCTTTCTCAAATATCTCTGAGCTGACATCGAATAAATTATACTAGATAATGCCTCTGATTTGTCTGGCTCAACCAGCAGAATTTCACCACTTTCACACTTTAATTCTATAACCTTTTCTTTGCAATTTATTATAGCATCATGCAATGTCAACCAATCCATACCCAAAATAACATCAAATTCATCAAACGGCAACAACATCAAGTCGGCCGGAAAGTAATGACCCCGAATCATTAAAGGGCATTTCTTGCTTACTTTATCAACTATCACGCATTTGCCTAACGGGTTCGACACTCTAATCATAAATTCTGTATTCTCAACAGGTATATTCATACTAGACACCAGTTTAATGCATACGTATGAATGAGTGGACCAGGATCAATCAAAGCAATAACATTAATATCATAAAGAGAAAATGTACTGGTAATCACATCGGGTGAGGAAGCATCTTCACGCGCTTTAATAGCATAAGTTCTAACCGGAGCTCTTCCCTCAGATCTAACTGCTGCATCTCTAGCTACATTCTTACTGCTTGTTTCACTTCCAGCTTTTCTCGGATACCTTACCCTCGAGTTTGCACCACTAGCTTTTACACTCTGAAATTTTTCTTTCTCAGCTCTCTCTCTGGGCAGTCTCTAATAAAATGATCCGGAGAACCACATCGAAAACATTCATTTGCTCTGCACGGACCAAAATGATTTCTACCACACCGCTGGCACTCGGGTTTAACAAATCTCGAGTTCCCTACACTGGCTGCAGAAGTATTCTGAGATTTAGGACCCACATTCTGCTTCTTAAAATTTCCATATGATTGCCCAGCTGAAACTTGGGAACGAGGATTCATATTTCTTGACTTTCCGGGTTGCTGTGAAGGTGCCTTACTCATTGGCCTTTTCTTCCAATTTCGTGTCTCAGCCTCTACCTTCCTCTTCTTTTTAAGTAGTTCTTCAGCCTTACAAGCTCGATCAACTAGAACTACCATTTCGTTCAACAAAGATGTAGCACATTTCAAACATTCTTTTGGTGTACAAGATAATTCATCAAATACCCAAATAGAATTTTCAAGCCAGAACTCTGCTTTCTCTGCATCATCATCAATATTTGCTCTAAATTCTTCAGCCCCTTGTTTACGAATTCTATCAACGAGGGTTCTGTGAAATTTTATTATATCCGCTCCTTGAGGAATTGGAGGCATAGGTTGAGGAATTGGGGGAGGTGGGGGAGGTCGTACATTTGGGTTCGTACGAACGAACTCAGTGTACCATGCACTCATCATTTGGAGAAAGGCTTTCCGATCCCTTTCTCCTCCTCCCTAACCAGCAGTAGGAGGTGGGTTTTCAGTCGGCGCTGCCCCTTCAGCCGGAGCTGGCGTATTACTCTCTACTTCATCTGCCACAGCTGGATCGGGATCCATTTACTATATAAAAATCATTTAAAAAGGTCAGAAGTCGTCACACTATCACAATTCATACATATGGCATGTATAGCAAAATTCGTACATACAACAGGTAGTCCAAGAACTAACTAAACCTGCTCTAATACCACCAAATGTAACGCCCCCACGCTCGAGACCATCACCGGAGTCGAGCTTGAGGGGTTACCGAACATAATTTATCAATTTAAGAACTTCAAATCATTTGTTTCTACATTCACAGCTTTCTAGCTACTCGCGTCACAGTTACAAGAAAAATCATATCTCGAGTTATGAAACTCGAAATCAAGATCCGTAAATTTTCCTAAATCTAGACTCATATATCTATTTACTAATATTTTTATATAATTTTTGGTTGGGCCAATTAGTACAGTTTATTAGTTAAAGTCTCCCCTATTTTAGGGTTCGACTGCTCTGACATATGTGTATTACAAATTAGATATCTCTCTATACAGAATTTCAATGACTACAAGGTTTGTTTTTCTTAAAACTAGACTCAATAAGAAATCTTTAAATATAAAGAGAAGCTTCGAATTATTTTTTTAAATTTTATTATGAATTTATAAAGTCAGAATAGGGGATCCAGAAATCACTCTGGCTCTATTTCACAAAAGTTTAAATATCTAATAAAATATAATTTATATTCCTATTTTGTTCAATCCATATGAAAATAGACTCATTAAGCTTCAATTTCATAACTTACTCATTATTTAGTTCCATTTATACTATTTTTAGTGATTTTTCAAATTCATGTTATTGCTGCAGCAATATTCTGTTTTAAGGCAAGTTTCATCTTTCCATGAATTTTTATGAACTAGATAACCTGTTAAACTTCCATGATATCAAACATGATCTAAATTAGCCATCACCATGACTTATCAATATCAAACATTTTCTCAACCAAACATGGCCATATCATAAAATTATTTACACAAAATAGGTATATTGCTATACATGCCATACTTAAGTAGTTGTACAAGCCATTTACCAAGATAAAAGTTCTTTGGATAGTGTGATCGAACCTTCGACCCGTCCCGATTCTCGAGCTGGCTTGTTCAAAACTACAGTGAATGAAAAGGAAGGAGTAAGCATAAATGCTTAGTAAGTTCATATGTAAATAACAAGTAACATAACAATACAAATATACCAAACAACTTTAGCATGGTATCACCAAAACATATATCACATTTCTAAACATCATTCATCATCTTACCACCTTATCGTTGTTGTATCTATTTTCAACCCGAGGGTTAAGAACATACCTGTCCAAAGTGTCCATTTCACAACACTTACCAAAACGTCACTTGCATCTTAAGTGTTCTTCCATTTCACTAGAAATTTCACACGTTGAACACATCGGAATACAACTCGGATACATGGATAATTTGCACATAAGTGCCTCATATGTAATCAAGAAATCATGTAACCCACCCCTAAGTGAACTCGGACTCAACTCAACGAGCTCGGGTGTTCGCATCCATAAGTGAACTCGGACTCAACTCAACGAGTTCGGACATTTGTATCCATAGGTGAACTCGGACTCAACTCAACGAGTTCGGATGCTCAACCATCCTAGTGACATGTCACTTGTATCCTAATCTATTTCTAAGGTTCAAACGGGCTTTTTCCCTCGATCTCATATTTGTCGTCTTCCATGGAATATCGGAAACGATACTTGGTAGCAATTCATATTTATCAAGTAGTAAACATGATTTGCATATTACTCAACATTAAACACAAAGCATAATATTTCACGATTAAAAATCAGCGTATCATATAATTAATGTCAATAACTTAAAAATAACAATTATGCTACATTATTTACACATGAACTTACCTTGGTACCAAATATAAAGATTTTGCAATTTAGTCCACAATCTTTTCTTTTCCTCGATCACGACTTGAATCTCGTTTTTCTTGATCTATAATACCAAATTAATCTTATTTAATACATACATTCATCAAAACAGCATTTAAGACGAACTTTGGAAAAATTACACTTTTGCCCCTAAACTTTTGCATAATTACACTTTTGCCCCTAGGCTCGGGAATTAAACTTTATTCCTTATTCTTATGTTTTATAACATGCTGATCACTTTTCCCTTCTATGGCAACATCAAATTCTCTCTCTAACATATACTTGTGACTATTAGGTATTTTTGTCGATTAAGCCCTTTTACTCGTTTTCACTCAAAACCGAGTAGCACAAGTTGTCTAACATAATTTAAAACCTCATATTCTATCATAAAACATCAAAATACACAAATTTCACCTATGGGTATTTTTCCAAATATAAACCCTAGGTTGAATTATTGCTAACATAAGCTTAATCGAGCTACCGGGATTCCAAAAACGTAAAGAACATTAAAAACGGGGCTTGGAATCACTTACTATGGAGCTTTGAAGCTTGAAACAAACCCTAGCTATGGAGAACCCTTGAAATTTAGGCCTAATGAAGAAGATGGACAAAAATTGGCTTTTAATTTTGTTTTTAATTCATTTTAATAACTAAATGACCAAAATACCCTTACTACTAAACTTTCTAAAAATTCCTTCCATGTCCCAATTTTGTCCATGAACTTAAAATTGGTCAAATTGCTATTTAAGACCTCCTCATTAATATTCCAAAACAATTTCATGCTAAAAACTTCTAGAATGCAAGTTTTGCAACTTATTCGATTTAGTCCCTACTTTCAATTTAAGCACTTTAGGCATAGAATTTCATCACGAAATTTTCACACAATCATGCAATCATATCATAAACATCAAAATCATTGTAAAATGATTATTTCTATCTCATATTTGTGGTCACGAAACCACTATTCCGATTAAGCCCTAATTCAGGATATTACAGGCATAATAACATAACTTAGGGATCTCTACGGAACAAGTTAAAAGAATAAATCGTCTGATTCGAAGCCAGAATAACAAGTAAAGTCTAGGTGGATTTTTTCTTAGGTATTGTCTTCATTCAATCATTTTCCAAAAGTAATCCCCCAATTCTACTTTCTATGAATTCTTAGTTTAGATAATTAGTTAGTTAAAATAAAACCCCATTATTTTTAGGCTAGATAATAAAAATACAGTCATTACTAGTACTTTTAGTTCCTTTGGGTTCGACAATTTGGTCTTGCTAAAACTTTACTACTGTTCGATAGGTACACTTGCCTACATCATGATAATAGTTAGTTTCAAGAATGATTCATTATAAATATTTAAAACCTGTCACATAAAAATCACGATCAAGTTTTTGGCGTTGTTGCCGGGGAACTAAGATATTAGGAACACTCAATTTTTATTACTTTAGCCATTTATTTTTCTTGCAACTTAATTTTATTTTTATTTTTTTATTATTTATTAATTTACTTTTTCTTTCTCTTGGCAGGTTTTTATAGTTTATGACGAGAAGAAACCCGTCGGGACAACTACTTTTTTAAGAAAAAATCGATCACACAGTTCGCAGAAACCAAAGAGAAATAAGGCAAAGCTTAAAATACACAAAGAATGAGCAAGAGGACAATACTCAACCCCCAACCGAAGATATGGATGAAAACCAAGACAATCAGCTACCTCCTGCACTATGTATGATTATGCTAAACCTTCTTTAACATGAACTGAGTCAAGTATAGTTAGGCCTGCTATTGCTGCTAATAATTTTGAATTAAAACCTAACACTATTCAAATTATACAGTAATTTGTTTAGTTTGATGGTTTGCAGGATGAGGATCCAAACACTCACTTGGTAAATTTCCTGGAATTCTGCGATACATTTAAAATTAATGGCGTTTCTGATGATGCCATTCGTCTTCGGTTATTCCATTTTTCATTGAGGAACAAAGCTAAACAGTGGTTGAACTCGTTACCACGAGGGTCAATTACTACTTGGGAACAAATGACCGAAAAATTTTTACTAAAATATTTTCTGCCGGCTAAAACGGCTAAATTACGTAATGATATCTCTTCTTTTGTGTAGATGGATTTAGAAACACTCTAGGATGCATGGGAGAGATACAATGACCTTTTGAGAAGATACCCTCACCATGGGTTACTACTTTGGCTACAGGTTCAAACGTTCCATAATAGCCTGAATCTTTCGACTCGGCAAATGGTTGACGCAGCTGCTGGCAGAACCATCAATAATAAAACACCTGAAGATGCTTGTGAGTTTATAGAAGAGATGTCACTGAATAACTATCAGTGGCAAGTCATGAGGACAAAGCCAACGAAAATTGTCAGTGTTTATAACGTCGGTTCGGTCACCATGCTCTCTAATAAGGTAGAACTCTTGCATAAGAATATTGATGGTTTTCTTAGTTCTTCACAGGTTCACCCAGTAATGCAGTGCGAAGCAAGTGGAGGTGGATCAACCAATTCGGAATACCAACCTTATGGCCACAACATGGATAACGAGCAATTAAATTACATGGGTAATAATCCTCGATCTCAAAACAATCCATATAGTAACACTTATAATGCAGGTTGGAAGAATCACCCAAATTTCTCATGGGGAGGTCAAGGAAATCAGAGATCACCTCCAGGCTACCAACAACTACCCTACCAACAAGAGAAGAAGCCGAACCTTGAAGAGATGCTCACAAAGTTTATCTCAGTGTTAGAAACCCATTTCCAGAATACCGAGACAGCACTTAAGAATCAACAAGCATCGATCCAAGGGCTCGAAACTCAGATAGGCTAGCTATCCAAACTAATCTCTGAACAACCACAAGGTAGCTTGCTAAGTAATACTGAACCCAACCCAAGGGAACAGCTCAATGTGATTAATGTTCAAGACAAAGAAGGAGTAATTGAGCCTGAGCTAGAACCGAGATAAGAAACTGTGGTAAGCAGAGGTCAAAGTGAGGTAGGTCATAATAAAAACAAATTAGTGAATGTCGAATATAAACCTCGTGTGCCATACCCCAATGCGACAAGGAAAGACCGCTTTGATCAACAATTTGGTAAATTCCTTAAACTCTTAAAGAAATTACATATTAACTTACCGTTTATTGAAGCTCTATCGCAGATGCCAAACACAATGAAATTTTCAAAGAAGCTTTTAGCAAATAAATGGAAGTTGGACGAGGCATCGCATGTGGAGCTAAACACAGTTTGCTCAGCTATTCTACAGAATAAACTACCCAACAAACTAAAAGATCCAAGGAGTTTTACGATTCCTTGATTAATTGGTAGTTTAGATGTTAATAATGCATTAGCTGATTTAGGGGCTAGTATTATCGTCATGCCCTACAAAGTGTTCAAACAATTAGGTCTTGGGAAACCCAAACAGACTAGGATGAGCATTCAATTAGCAGACAAAACCATAAGATTTCCTAGGGGTATTACTGAAGATGTGCTAGTTAAAATCGATAAATTTATATCTCCCGTTGTCTTCATTGTTCTAGACATAAAGGAGGATAGCAACACTCCTTTGCTTTTAGGAAGGCCCTTTTTAGCAACTGCTAAAACTATTATTGATATTGGCACAGGTGAGCTCACACTCCATGTGGGAGATAAAACAATCACCCTTTAAGCTCGCAATTCTGGCACCACATCGGAAATTGAAGGTGATCGTCTAAACCATTCTACTAAAACTGACAATATGGTACAACCTACTTTGCAAAAAATGAGTCTGAAGGAAGCACATGAGCCATCCTCAAACAGTAGCAGAGGACTTGTTCATGAAGATTGAAGGCTACAAATCAAGGAGCTAGATGAATGGCAGACGCATAAACTGAGAACACACGATAAACCAAAACTAATCTAAAACGAGCTCAATACCTTCCCAAATCAACTTAAGGTTGGAGATAAAGTATTATTAGATGCTGCAGATCCTCACATTGTCACTACCACACCGAGTGAAGAAATCCCACTTATGGTACTTAGCATTTTCCCATTCGGTACAATCGAGGTAAGTCATCTCAAGTTCGGCACTTTTAAGGTAAACCACACCCGTCTGAAACCTTATTTTGATGAAAATGATAGCAGGAATGAGGAGTATAAACTCCTCGAACCACCATGACCATTCAATGGAGAGGTAAGTCGAGCTTAGACTATAAATAAGTGCTTTTCGGGAGGCAACCCGAGCACTAACAATATTAATTTCTCTAAATTTTAGTATTTAACACCTAACTTACTAACGGAGATCTTGAATATAGGTTTTCCACATAGACACGGCCAAGCACACGGGCGTGCTTAGGGCCGTGTGAAAATAGGGCAAAGATTTCCCTAACACGGCCTACGATAAATCGCTAAGGCTGTGCGACATGGTCGTGGTGAACCTGCCAAAATAACACGGGCGTGCGACATGCCCGTGCCTTGAAATCGTGGCCAAACCTGTCTAATCAACACGGGCGTGAGACACGCCCGTGTCTAGCACCCGTGGTCAAACCTGCTAGATTAACACGGACGTGGGTCTACATATACGGGCGTGGGAGAAGCGAACGAAGCCAGTCACGGTCATGAGACACAGTCGTGTGTACCTACTCGCCCAAGGAACACGGGCATGTACTAAATGTCAAACGCGCCCAAAATTTAAAATTCACAAATCACACAGGCTGAAATTGGGGAACACAGGCGTGTTCACTGGTCGTGTACCCCAAAATCTATAAATAGGCTGCACTATTCATTCTCTTCTTCACCTAAAACCCCTAACCCTATCCACTGCAAGTCCACAGGCCCTCTCCACCATGCCTGTGCGCTGCTCCCAACTCCATTTTCGACACCCAACCTCTCTCTTTTAGCATTTGTTTACTCCTTTCTCTTTCATCTCACTGATTTATAATGTTATTTATCATAGTAATCTATATTTTTCATATTATTTTCATCTTTCTATCACTCAAATTTCATTTATAGAACAATTTATCATCTTTTTCATGTTCAAATTCTTGCTCATTACATGATTTCTCTACTCCATTTGATTAGTTATAAGTGCATATTCATGGTTAGGATAGTTGAAATTTTCATGCTTCTTGTGTTGACATTTCTGTTCATTCATATAGTATGTTGCATTCTATTCTTTGCCATTTTTACTTATATCACCATGCTAATGCCACAAAAATAAGCCATTGAACTTATTGTTTTAGTTAAACTTAGTAGTTGTGGCTGAACATATTTATACATTTTCCTCCTCGAATTTAGTCATATTTTTCCTTGTCTACTCATCAAGACAAATTGATGTTTTCACTTGCAGGTATACAATGTCGTCCTCACGTGGTAAAAAGGCCGTTGTCTCTACTTCAAAGAAAAGGAAGGGACCGTCATTTTGCTCGGGTCCTACTGCGAAAGTTCGTCACCCTTTCCTACGGTTCCCCATCGGGCCCCAAGAAGAACTTTTCCAAATACTCCTGCCCGACCTTTAATTGTGGGCCGCTGCATCTACTGGGATGCAGGAGAACAAGTTTAGTTGGCTGATGCAATTCAAGCCCTCCTAACCACTGACCCTTGGGAGCTTTTCTTTGGGATCATCGAGTCGACGTATCTCGAGCTCACGATGGAATTATGCTCCACATTTCATCTTCAGACCGTGATGACGAACTACGATGATCCCTATACGGTCCAATTTCTCCTAGGTAGATTAGTCTGCCAGCTAAGTGTCCCAGAATTCGGTACTGCACTAGGTTTATATACGGAGGAATTCAAGGAGGAGAATGACTTAGATACTCTCAACTGTCACATCCATCGTTCTCCTTCACGGTGCTGGGACGCACTAGTACCAGGTGAGGCCACCTACAATCCTAGCTGCTCCAAGGCACCGGCTCTCCCTCCATCTCTGAGATACCTACACGCCATTTTCAATCACACGATTATAGGAAGGCGAGAGAGCACTAGCGTCATCAACACTCACGATGCCTACTTTCTATGGTGTATGCCGCACGAGCATGTCATCCACCTTTCCTATTTCATTGCCTTTGCCATTCAACACCAAACGGAGCGGCATAGGAAGGGGGTCATCTCCATTGGCCCCTACGTTACTCAGTTGGCTCGACACTTCTGGCTCCTCAACACCACGGCCCAAGAATCATCCTTGACCCTCATTGGCCAGATGTTTCCACAAGGCATCTCGAGCATGCTAAGCATGAGAATGATCGAAAAGCACCGAAGAACTGACCCTCCTCAATATCATCTCGCCCAATCCACTGAGGAGGAGGCCTCCGAGAACATTCCTGATGATGTCCCTTTACAGCACGAGGACCCACCGTCTCAGCCACCTTTCGTCCAGTTCATGCGGTGGCTTCATATGCTGATATTTCTGAGCGCCTCACTCGATTCAAGCAGCAGTGTTTTCAACAATTTGACAACATTGATTCTACTCTACAGCAGATATGTCAGCACCTCCACATCTCATCGCCAGTCCCACCTCGCTACCATCCAGAGATGAAGATGTTTAAAAACTTTTATTTATTATTTTATGTTTTTACTTTTATTTTATTTTAAGACTACTTTTTATTTTTCTTTCATCTTATTTTTATTAGGATTTATAATTTTTATTTAACAATTTTGAAATCCGACTATTTCCTATCGAGTAATCATTCTTCCTTATATACTTTCTAAAAGAGTTCCTGATGCTATCACAGTTATAACAAGCTCCAAAGCTCACTATTACTCAGGGACTCAAAACTCCACTTGGAAAGGTTCTCTACTACTTCCATGTCCTGCTCGACCACGACCATAACCAATTTCAGATATAATACTCTTTTGGCGCAGGACTTATGGACTAATGAACCTCTACCACCACTGGAGTATCCTCCTCCACCCTCACACCGAATATTCTCCAAAACTCCAGTTCAAGGAAATTCATTCATCACTCAGGAAGTTTCACTTCTCTCCCTATCTTATTTTTATATTCTTATATCTATCTTTGTACATTGAGGGCAATGTACATCTTAAGTGTGGGGAGGTATTCATTTCACTATAAAAAAAAACCCTGAATGACTGCTTTGTTCTCCTGAAAAGCTCTCATATCATATTTAGGATAAATTTTGATTGATTTATGAATTTTACTGATATATCTTGAATTAAAACATAGGCATTTATGCATTGATTGTTTAAACTTTAAGACATTAGAGAATCAAGCATGATAAGTTGATTTTTAAGAATTTAAAATTTTAGATTGTTTCCCCAAAGTTTAGGTATTACTTTGAGTTAGAATTCACAAGCTTTAAACATCAAAAAGCCATAATTTTTGTGAGATTTTTTAGCCTTTTGAGCATCTATTAGTTCTTTCATGCTCACTTCTATTATTGCTTTGAGCGCGTCAGTATTGAACTGCTATTCTAGAACTTGCTTGATTATGCATGTCAAGACCACACCATTTGATTTGATATGTCAAAATGATTAAGGCACTTAGGATTAACCCACTCATGCCATGAAAAGCCTACCTCCACGATTAACCCCTAATAAACCCCCTTGAGCCTAACAAGCCATTTCTTGTATTACCCTTAATATTAACCCTTAACCCATTATTATTGAAATCCCCTAAATTAATTTTGATCCATATTTTTGTCGAGATTTGAATTGAAATAGTTGCTCAGCTATGTCTTGTTCTTAATAGTTAGTCTATGTTATTTAACTTGTTATTGTAAAAAAATAAAATGCATGTGTATATATACATATTAGTAGTAATCTTTTAAGCCAAAGAAGTTCAATTCCATTTTCTGAGAAGAAGCTCTGTTGTACGCAAGTGATGATTAAATCTTTTTCTAGTTAAGTGATTTTTCAATTCAATCTCTATTCTAACCGTTTCTTTCAGCTTGTAACCACAACCCCTAACCAAAGCCATGTTACAACCCTCTAAAGACCTTTTGACTGATGTATCATCTCAATTTATAGTGGTGCAGATGTGATTTTCATGCAAGCCTATGGTAATGACTTTTCATTATTGACTATTGAGTGCTTCATTTATTATCCTTAAAAATCTCAAGTGATTTGAGTGAATCTTTAGTGAGGATGTGAAACTCTGTGACATTTTGAATCAAAGGTAATTACTTATTTTCATGATAAAGTGCTCAACTTGGAATGACTGAAACTTTGATGTTCTTTCAGTTGAATTTTCAATGTATGATTACTTATGGATTATTTTGAGATATTTTTGATAGAAATTATAAGTTGAGAATAATTTATTTTGATTAGGAGTTGAGGATTTTGCTTGAGGACAAGCAAATGCTTAAGTGTGGGGGTATTTGATAAACCGTAATTTATACATATTTTTACCCTATGTTAACACGTTTTATGGATGGTTTTCCCTTAGAATTGGTGAACTTGATGCTCCTAATGCATTAATTTCATGTTTTATACTTAGGAGAGCATAAGAGAGCGAACGGAACGAGAAACGGGCCAAAAACGAAGAAAATGGGCCAAAGTACAAAATCAACACGGCCTAGACTTCCCCACACGAGCAGACCACACGGCCGTGTCCATTTGCTAGAATCGAAGCATGACTCACACTGGTGGACCACACAGCCGCGCCTATTTAACAGGCTCGAGCACAGCTTGAAGTAATCGCACAAGGGCGTGTCCCTGTCGAGCCCAAGTTGAGTCCAATTCGAAAAAGCTAATTTTGAGGGCTTCTAGGCATTCTAAAGCCTATAAATACATCCTAGAGGAGGAAGAAAATGGGAGGCATAGAGAGGGAGGAAGGAATTACTCGAAGAAAGCCGATTGTTCCATCTCAGAAGCTAGATTTGTAATATCCCGAATTAGGGCCTAATCGGAATAGTGGTTCGTGACCATAAATCTGAGATAGAAATAATTATTTTATAATTATTTTGAAGTTTATGATATGATTGCATGATTGTGTGAAAATTTCGTGATGAAATTCTATGCCTAAAGTGCTTAAATTGAAAGTAGGGACTAAATCGAATAAGTTGCAAAACTTGCATTCTAGAAGTTTTTAGTATGAAATTGTTTTGGAATATTAATGAGGAGGTCTTAAATAGCAATTTGACCAATTTTAAGTTCATGGACAAAATTAGGACATGGAAGGAATTTTTGGAAAGTTTAGTAGTAAGGGTATTTTGGTCATTTAGTTATTAAAATGAATTAAAAACAAAATTAAAAGCCAATTTTTGTCCATCTTCATCATTAGGCCGAAATTTCAAGGGTTCTCCATAGCTAGGGTTTGTTTCAAGCTTCCAAGCTCCATAGTAAGTGATTCCAAGCCCCGTTTTTAATGGTTTTTACGTTTTTGAGATCCCGGTAACTCGATAAAGCTTATGTTAGCAATAATGTAACCTAGGGTTTATATTTGGAAAAATACCCATAGGTGAATCTTGTGTATTTTGATGTTTTATGATAGAATATGAAGTTTTAAATTATGTTAGACAACTTGTACTACTCGATTTTAAGCAAAAACGAGTAAAAGGGCTTAATCGGTAAAAATACCTAATAGTCACAAGTACATGTTAGAGTGAGAATTTGATGTTTCCATAGAAGAGAAAAGTGATCAGCATGTTGTAAAACATAAGAATAAGGAAAAAAGTTTAATCCCGAGCCTAGGGGCAAAAATGTAAATATGCAAAAGCTTAGGGGTAAAATTGTAATTTTGCCAAAATTTGAGTTAAGGATTAATTTGATAATGTGAGTATTAAATAAGCTATATGTGTTATTTTAGATCAAGAAAGACGTAGAATCGACCTCAATCGAGCAAAAGAAAAGATTGTGGACTAAATTGCAAAATCTTTGTATTTTGGTACCAAGGTAAGTTCATGTGTAAATAATGTAGCATAAATGTTATTTTTAAGTTTTTAGTGTTAATTATATGATACGCTGATTTTTAATCGTGAAATATTATGCTTTGTGGTTAATGTTGAGTAATATGCAAATTATGTTTACTACTTGATAAATATGAATTGCTACCGAGTATTGGTTCCGATATTCCATGGAAGACGGCAAATGTGAGATCGAGGGAAAAAGCCCGTTTAAACCTTAGGAATAGATTAGGATACAAGTGACATGTCACTAGGATGGTTGAGCATCCGAACTCGTTGAGTTGAGTCCGAGTTCACTTATGGATGCGAATGTCCGAACTCGTTGAGTTGAGTCCGAGTTCGTGAGATGTAACTAGGCATCCGAACTCGTTGAGTTGAGTCCGAGTTCACTTATGGATGCGAACGCCTGAGCTCGTTGAGTCGAGTCTGAGTTCGCTTATGGGCGGGTTACATGATTGCTTGATTGCATATATGGCACTTATGTGCAAGTTATCCATGTATCCGAATTATATTCTGATGTGTTCAACGGGTAAAGTTCTACTCAAATGGAGGAATATTTGAGATGTAAAGAGACGTATTGGTAAGTGATGTGAAATGGATATTTTGGACAGGTATGTATTTAACCCTCGGGTTGAGTATTGATACAACCACGATAAGGTAATAAGATGATGAAAAATGATTAAAAATGTGATATGTGTTTTAGTAATACATGCTAATGTTGATTGGTATGACTGTTTGTTATGTTACTTATTATTTGCATATGAGCTTACTAAGCATTTATGCTTACTCCCTCCTTCTTACTCATTGTAGTTTTGGACAAGCCAGCTCAGGAGTCGGGATAGGTCGAAGGCTCAGTCACACTATCCGGAAGACTTTTGGTAATGGCTTGTAAATTTAAGTATGGCATGTATAGCAATATACCTTTTTTGTGCAAATGATCTTATGGTATGGTGATGGAATGGTTGAGGAAATGCTTGATAATGATAAATTATGAAAATAGTTAGTTTAGATTATATTTGATGTTAAGGAAAATTATTAAGATACTTAGTGCATAAAAACTCATAAAAGGGATGAAATTTGCCATAAACAGAATACTACAGCAACACTGACGCGAGTTTAAAAATTTACTAAAAATCATAAAAATTGAAATTGGTGATGGACTACATATCAAATTGAATCTTATTATGTCTAGTTTCACATGAAACAAATTAAACAGGTAAAGGAATTATATGTTACAAGATATTTGAATTTTAGTGAAACAGGGTCATAGCAGTTTCTGAATCCCCTGTTCCAACTTTATAAATTCACCATAAATTGTAAAGATATAATTAGGTAGTTTATTTTATATTCTTAGAATCCTTATTGAGTCTAGTTTCAGGAGAAATAAACCTCATAGTCATATTGATTTTGTACAGAGAGAAATGTGGTTCGTAGTAAACAGAGGTCAGACCAGTCAAGTCCTGAAACAGGGGGAACTTTAACTAATAAACTGTACTAATTGGCCCAACCAAAAATTCTAGAAAAAATTATTAAATAGTTATATGAGTCTAGATTTATGGAAAATTTACGGATCTTGATTTTGAGTTTCGTAACTCGATATATGATTTTTCTTGTGACTGTGATGCAAGTAGCTTAAAAGCTGTGAATGTAGAAATAAATAATCCAAAGTTCTAAATATGTTAAATTAAGCTTAGTAACACCTCATACTCGACTCCGACGATGGTCTCGGGCGTGGGGGCGTTACATTTAGTGGTATCAGAGCAGGTTTAGTCGGTTCTCGGACTACGTGTTGTATGTACGGATTTTGCTATACATGCCATATGTATGAATTGTGATAGTGTGACGACTTCTGATCTTTTTAAATGAATTTTTTTTATATAGTAAATGGATCCCGATCCAGCTGTGGCAGATGAAGTAGAGAGTAATGCGCCAGCTCCGGCTGAAGGAGCAGCGCCGACTGAAAACCCACCCCCTACTGTTGGTCAGGGAGGAGGAGAAAGGGATCGGGAAGCCTTTCTCCAAATGATGAGTGCATGGTACACTGAGTTCGTTCATACGAACCCAAATGTATGACCTCCCCCACCTCCCCCAATTCCTCAACCTGTACCCCTGATGCCTCAAGGTATGGATATGATAAAATTTCACAGAACCCCCGTTGATAGAATTCATAAACAAGGGGCTGAAGAATTTAGAGCAAATATTGATGATGATGCAGAGAAAGCAGAGTTCTGGCTTGAAAATTCTATCCGGGTATTTGATGAATTATCTTGTACACCTGAAGAATGTTTGCAATGTGCTACATCTTTGTTGAGAGATTCAGCCTATAATTGGTGGAAGACTTTTATTTTGGTGGTACCGAAAGAGAGGGTAACCTGGGAATTCTTTCAAGAAGAGTTTCGGAAGAAATATATTAGTGAAAGGTTTATTGATCAGAAATGTAAAGAGTTTCTTGAGCTGAAGCAAGGTAATATGACAGTCTCAGAATATGAAAGAGAGTTTGTTCGATTGAGTAAGTATGCCAGGGAATATGTTCCTACAGAAGCCAAGATGTGCCGACGATTTGAAGACGGGCTCAACGAAGACATTAAAGTATTTGTCGGGATCCTTGAACTAAAAGAAATGGTAGTACTGGTTGATCGAGCTTGCAAGGCTGAAGAACTACTTAAAGAAAAGAAAAAGGTAGAGGCTGAGACTAGAAATTGGAAGAAAAGACCGATGAGTAGTTCATTTTCACAGCAACCTAGAAAGTCAAGGAATATGAATCCTCGTTCCCAAGCTTCAACTGGACAATCATATGGGAATTATAAGAAGCAAAATGTAGGTCCTAAATCTCAGAATACTTCTGCAGCCAGTGTAGGGAACTCGAGATTTGTTAAACCCGAGTGCCAGCGGTGTGGTAGAAATCATTTTGGTCCGTGCAGAGCAAATGAATGTTTTCGATGTGGTTCTTCGGATCATTTTATTAGAGACTGCCCAGAGAGAGCTGAGAAAGAAAAATTTCAGAATGTAAAAGCTAGTGGTGCAGACTCGAGGGGAAGGTATCCGAGAAAAGCTGGAAGTGAAACAAGCAGTAAGAATGTAGCCAGGGATGCACCGGTTAGACCTGAAGGAAGGGCTCCGGCTAGAACTTATGCTATTAAAGTGCGTGAAGATGCTTCCTCACCTGATGTGATTACCGGTACATTTTCTCTCTATAATGTTAATGTTATTGCTTTGATTGATCCCGGTTCTACTCATTCATATGTGTGCATGAAATTGGTGTCTAGTATGAATATACCTGTTGAGAACACAGAATTTATGATTAGAGTGTCGAATCCGTTAGGCAAATGTGTGACTGTCGATAAAGTATGTAAGAAATGTCCTTTAATGATTCGGGATCATTACTTTCCGGCTGACTTGATGTTGTTGCCGTTTGATGAGTTTGATGTTATTTTGGGTATGAATTGGTTGACATTGCATGATGCTAAAATAAATTGCAAAGAAAAGGTTATAGAATTAAAGTGTGAAAATGGTGAAACTCTGCGGGTTGAATCAGATAAATCAGAGGCATTGCCTAGTGTGATTTCTTCAATGTCGGCTCAAAGATATCTGAGAAAGGGTTATGAAGCTTATTTGGCGTATGTAATTAATACAAAAGAAGTTGAAAAGAAAGTTGAATCAGTACCGGTTGTGTGTGAATTTGCAGACGTATTTCCAGAAGAATTGCCGGGTTTGCCTCCAGTTAGGGAAGTAGAATTTGGTATTGATTTGATACCGGGAACAGCTCCGATTTCGATTGCTCTGTATAGAATGGCATCAGCAGAGTTGAAGGAATTAAAGTCGCAGTTGCAAGAGTTGACTGATAAAGGTTTTGTGAGACCGAGTTTTTCACCTTGGGGTGCTCCCGTGTTATTTGTGAAAAAGAAAGATGGTTCTATGAGGTTGTGTGTTGATTATCGGTAGTTAAACAAGGTGACAATCGAAAACAAGTATCCGTTGCCAAGAATTGATGATTTGTTTGATCAGCTAAAAGGAGCGACATGGTTTTCAAAGATTGACTTGAGATCTGGGTATTACCAACTGCGGGTAAAAGAGTCGGATGTGCCTAAAACTGCTTTTAGAACAAGGTATGGTCATTATGAATTTTTAGTTATGCCATTCGGATTGACAAATGCTCCTGCTGTGTTTATGGATTTAATGAATCACATATTTTGGCCATACTTGGACAAATTTGTTGTGGTGTTTATAGATGATATTTTAATTTATTCAAAAGATGAGATAGAGCATGCTGAGCATTTGAGGATAGTTTTGCAAACTTTGAGAGATAAGCAGCTGTATGCTAAGTTTAGTAAAAGTGAATTTTGGCTCTGGGAAGTTGGATTTTTGGGTCATATTGTTTCAGGTGATGGTATACGGGTTGATCCTAGTAAAATTTCAGCCATTGTTGATTGGAAACCACCGAAAAACGTAACTGAAGTTAGAAGTTTCTTGGGGCTAGCTGGGTATTATCGGCGGTTTGTAAATGGATTTTTTATAATTGCTGCTCTTATGACTAGACTACTCCGAAAGGATGTTAAATTTGAATGGATGGAAGAATGTCAACAGAGTTTTGAAGAATTGAAAAAGTTATTAACTGAAGCACCAGTGTTGGTACAACCCGAATTAGATAAAGAATTTGTGGTGTATAGTGATGCTTCTCTAAATGGTTTGGGGTGTGTACTCATGCAAGAAGGAAAAATGGTGGCTTATGCTTCGAGGCAGTTAAAACCTCATGAGAGGAATTATCCTACTCACGATTTGGAATTGGCCGCAGTGGTGTTTGCTTTGAAGATTTGGCGATATTATTTGTATGGTGAAAAGTGACGAGTATATACCGATCACAAAAGTCTTAAATACTTGATGTCATAAAAAGACTTGAATTTGAGATAGCGAAGATGGTTGGAGTTATTGAAAGATTATGAGCTTGTTATTGATTATCATCCGGGAAAAGCGAATGTGGTTGCTGATGCTTTAAGTAGAAAGTTGTTTGCTTTGAGAGTTATGAACACTCAGTTGAAAATGTCAGATGACGGTTCGATTCTAGCAGAGTTAAGAGCAAGACCGATGTTTTTACAAGAGATTTCTGAAACTCAGAAAAATGATCAAGATTTGCTAGCCAAAAGAAAACAGTGTGAAGCTGATATGGGATCAGATTTCAGAATTGGTTCTGATGGGTGCTTAATGTTTAAAGATCGGATTTGTGTACCGAAGAATGAGGAATTGATTCAAAAGATCCTACAGGAAGCACATAGTGGTTATTTCTCGATTCATCCGGGTAGTACGAAAATGTATAATGACTTGAAGAAAATGTATTGGTGGAATGGAAGGAAAAGAGATATATCAGAGTTTGTGTCCAAATGCTTAATTTGTCAACAGGTGAAAGCTGAACACCAAGTGCCTTCGGGATTACTTCAGCCTATAATGGTTCCTGAATGGAAATGGGATCGGATTACTATGGATTTTGTTTCAGGATTGCCATTGACTCCAGGAAAGAAAGATGCCATCTGGGTAATAGTTGACAGATTAACTACGTCGGCTCATTTTATCCCGGTACGTACGGATTATTCTCTTAACAAGTTGGCTGAACTGTATGTTAGAGAAATTGTTAGATTACACGGAATACCATTATCGATTATTTCAGATAGGGATCCAAGGTTTACCTCGCGGTTTTGGTAAAAGTTGCAAGACGCGTTAGGTACGAAGTTAAATTTCAGTACTGCTTTTCATCCACAAACTGATGGACAATCGGAAAGAATAATTCGGATTATTGAAGATATGCTTAGATGTTGTGTATTGGAATTTCAAGGAAGTTGGGAAAGATACTTACCGTTGGTGGAATTTGCTTACAATAATAGTTATCAAACGAGCTTGAAAATGGCACCTTATGAAACATTATATGGTCGTAAGTGTCGAACGCCATTGTATTGGACTGAACTCAAGGAAAATCAGGTTTGTGGAGTTGATCTAATAAAAGAAACTGAAGAAAAAGTGAAGATAATTCAAGATTGTTTGAAAGCTGCTTCAGATAGACAGAAATCTTATGCAGACCTAAAGCGAAAGGACATTGAATTTCAAGTTGGTGATAAAGTATTTTTAAAGGTGACTCCGTGGAAGAAAGTCCTTAGATTTGGACGGAAGGGCAAATTAAGTCCGCATTTTGTTGGGCCGTATGAAGTAATTGAAAAAGTTGGACCGGTAGCCTATCGGCTAGCATTACCACCTGAATTAGAGAAGATTCATGATGTGTTCCACGTATCTATGTTACGTCGGTATCGTTCGAATCCTTCACATGTAGTTTCACCGACAGAAATTGAACTACAACTAGATATGACCTACGAAGAAGAACCGATTAAGATTTTAGCTCGAGAGGTCAAACAACTAAGGAATAAAAATGTTGCACTTGTGAAGGTGTTGTCGCAAAGGCATGGAGTAGAAGAAGCTACATGGGAATCCGAAGAAACTATGAGAAATCAATACCTACATCTGTTTACCGGTAAGATTTTCGAGGACGAAAATCCTTAAAGGGGGGAGAGTTGTAATTTCCTGAATTAGGGCCTAATCAGAATAGTGGTTTCGTGACCATAAATCCGAGATAGAAATAATTATTTTATAATTATTTTGAGGTTTATGATATGATTGCATGATTGTGTAAAAATTTCGTGATGAAATTCTATGCCTAAAGTGCTTAAATTGAAAGTAGGGACTAAATCGAATAAGTTGCAAAACTTGCATTCTAGAAGTTTTTAGTATGAAATTGTTTTGGAATATTAATGAGGACGTCTTAAATAGCAATTTGACCAATTTTAAGTTCATGGACAAAATTAGGACATGGAAGGAATTTTTGGAAAGTTTAGTAGTAAAGGTATTTTGGTCATTTAGTTATTAAAATGAATTAAAAACAAAATTAAAAGCCAATTTTTGTCCATCTTCTTCATTAGGTCGAAATTTCAAGGGTTCTCCATAGCTAGGGTTTGTTTCAAGCTTCCAAGCTCCATAGTAAGTGATTCCAAGCCCCGTTTTTAATGATTTTTACGTTTTTGAGATCCCGGTAACTCGATAAAGCTTATGTTAGCAATAATTTAACCTAGGGTTTATATTTGGAAAAATACCCATAGGTGAAATTTGTATATTTTGATGTTTTATGATAGAATATGAAGTTTTAAATTATGTTAGACAACTTGTACTACTCGATTTTAAGCAAAAACGAGTAAAAGGGCTTAATCGGTAAAAATACCTAATAGTCACAAGTACATGTTAGAGTGAGAATTTGATGTTACCATAGAAGAGAAAAGTGATCAGCATGTTGTAAAACATAAGAATAAGGAAAAAAGTTTAATCCCGAGCCTAGGGGAAAAAATGTAAATATGCAAAAGTTTAGGGGTAAAATTGTAATTTTGCCAAAATTTGAGTTAAGGATTAATTTGATAATGTGAGTATTAAATAAGCTAAATGTGTTATTTTAGATCAAGAAAGACGTGGAATCGACCTCAATCGAGGAAAAGAAAAGATTGTGGACTAAATTGCAAAATCTTTGTATTTTGGTACCAAGGTAAGTTCATGTGTAAATAATGTAGCATAAATGTTATTTTTAAGTTTTTAGTGTTAATTATATGATACGCTGATTTTTAATCGTGAAATATTATGCTTTGTGGTTAATGTTGAGTAATATGCAAATTATGTTTACTACTTGATAAATATGAATTGCTACCGAGTATCGGTTCCGATATTCCACGGAAGACGGCAAATGTGAGATCGAGGGAAAAAGCCCGTTTGAACCTTAGGAATAGATTAGGATACAAGTGACATGTCACTAGGATGGTTGAGCATCCGAACTCGTTGAGTTGAGTCCGATTTCACTTATGGATGCAAATGTCCGAACTCGTTGAGTTGAGTCCGAGTTCGTGAGATATAACTAGGCATCCGAACTCGTTGAGTTGAGTCTGAGTTCACTTATGGATGCGAACGCCCGAGATCATTGAGTTGAGTCCGAGTTCGCTTATGGGCGGGTTACATGATTGCGTGATTGCATATATGGCACTTATGTGCAAGTTATCCATGTATCCGAATTATATTCCGATGTGTTCAACGGGTAAAGTTCTACTCAAATGGAGGAATATTTGAGATGTAAAGAGACGTATTGGCAAGTGATGTGAAATGGATATTTTGGGCAGGTATGTATTTAACCCTCGGGTTGAGTATTGATACAACAACGATAAGGTAATAAGATGATGAAAAATGATTAAAAATGTGATATGTGTTTTAGTAATACATGCTAATGTTGATTGGTATGACTGTTTGTTATGTTACTTATTATTTGCAAATGAACTTACTAAGCATTTATGCTTACTCCCTCCTTCTTACTCATTGTAGTTTTGGACAAGCCAGCTCAGGAGTCGGGATAGGTCGAAGGCTCAGTCACACTATCCGGAAGACTTTTGGTAATGGCTTGTAAATTTAAGTATGGCATGTATAGCAATATACCTTTTTTGTGTAAATGATCTTATGGTATGGTGATGGAATGGTTGAGGAAATGCTTGATAATGATAAATTATGAAAATAGTTAGTTTAGATTATATTTGATGTTAAGGAAAATTATTAAGATACTTAGTGCATAAAAACTCATAAAAGGGATGAAATTTGCCATAAACAGAATACTACAACAACACTAACGCGAGTTTAAAAATTTACTAAAAATCATAGAAATTGGAATTGGTGATGGAATACATATCAAATTGAAGCTTATTATGTCTAGTTTCACATGAAACAAATTAAACAGGTAAAGGAATTATATGTTACAAGATATTTGAATTTTAGTGAAACAGGGTCATAGCAGTTTCTGAATCCCCTGTTCCAACTTTAGAAATTCACCATAAATTGGAAAGATATAATTAGGTAGTGTATTTTATATTCTCAGAATCATTATTGAGTCTAGTTTCAGGAGAAATAAACGTCATAGTTATATGGATTTTTTACAGAGAGAAATGTGGTTCGTAGTAAACAGAGGTCAGACCAGTCAAGTCCTGAAACAGGGGGAACTTTAACTAATAAAATTTACTAATTGGACCAACCAAAAATTCTAGAAAAAAATTAATTGATAGCTATATGAGTCTATATTTACGGAAAATTTATGGATCTTGATTTCGAGTTTCGTAACTCGAGATATGATTTTTCTTGTGACTGTGGTGCAAGTAGCTTAAAAGCTGTGAATGTAGAAATAAATAATCCAAAGTTCTAAATATGTTAAATTAAGCTTAGTAACACCTCATACTCGACTCCTGCGACGGTCTTGGGCGTGGGGGCGTTACAGGATTCATCATCAAGACTGAAGATCTCCCCTCAATTTCCTTTCAGGAGTTTTAGGTTTTCTTTATGTTTTCTATTCGTTATTCTTCGAAGATGTTTACCTTTTTAGTTATGAACTAAATCCCTTAAATACCTAAGGGGAATGAAACCTAAGACAAATCTTGTTATTATTTTCTGAATTGTATCATAAATATTTAACTTGTTCTTAATTATGTGTTCTTAATTCTTGTTTTGATATCCCAGGATACTGATTCAAGATAAGCTCTTATTCAGAGGAGGAATAGACCCTGTCTAAGAGTACATTTGTCATAATTAAGCAAAGTTGATTGCGCACCTAAAGATAGGGTGAGAAGATTTTGCCGGATTGGGGTGAAATCCAATAAGGGGATCCACAGATCGAGTTAATGCAACCCTAGGGTGTTAATTAAAGAAAAGTCTTAATTATTCAATCTAGGGATTAGATGTTATTAGTCTTGAATAGGGATAATAACATAACTTAGGGATCTCTAAGGAACAAGTTAAATGAATAAATCGTCCGATTCAGAGCCAGAATAACAAGTAAAGTCTAGGTGGATTTTTCCTTAAGTATTGTCTTAATTCAATCGTTTTCCAAAAGTAATCCCCCAATTCTACTTTCTGTGAATTCTTAGTTTAGATAATTAGTTAGTTAAAACACAACCCCCTTATTTTTAGGCTAGATAATAAAAAGACAGTCATTACTAGTACTTTTAGTTCCTTTGGGTTTGACAATCTGGTCTTGCTAAAACTATACTACTGTTCGATAGGTACACTTGCCTACATCGTGATAATAGTTAGTTTCAAGAATGATTCATTATAAATATTTAAAACCTATCACACGAAAATCGCGATCAGATGTCATGACACACCCTTGAAGCTACCTTGAGTACGAGCGTATTGCCATCAATGTAGCGACACAGGCACTAAGGTGTCACGACACCGGTCCTATACGAGAAATACTTATGAGCCAAGGGTGTTTTGGTCTACACAATCAAATATTAAACACGATAGTGTCAACTAACCTAGGGTTGAGGACGACGACAACCCTAGCTCTCTAAATAGGATCATTTAACACTTGTTAGGGACAACTTTTCATACTGTATAATTTTCTTCATAGTTTCAATTTTTATTTTTTCCCTTAGGCTTTAGGTTATTTTCACTTTTGCATTTGTCAAGAGATCTGATTTGTGGAACTCGATCAACTTTTTGTGGATTTTATGTTTCAATTTGATCAACTCTTTTTAGTATAGTGCTTGCCTCCCTTGGGTACGATCCTCAAAGTAATCACTTACTTCGTTGTAACTATATTACAACCTGACCCATATACTTGTAAACATCGCCTATTTGGCATATTTTGTGTTGGATTTTGCCTTGGACATTGGTACATCTGAAAGTGACTAGATACCTTGGGTTTGATATCGTAATATCATCATCAGTTTTGAAATGGGGGGTCTTCTTGTAACCTGGATATGACGATACCCTAGTGGATATCATGATACCACTACTTCATGCATTGATCCCGAGATTGGTGGCGGTATTGTGATTCCAAGGTCTTGATGTTGTGATTCCCTGCTTTGGTGAAGTTTTCTCGCGTCCAGCAAGTACTGACAACACTCTTACATAGGTTAGGGCCCTCAACGGTACAATTGTCCAATTCAAGTCATAAAAACGAGTAAAATGTGTCAATTTTCACTTATTAAATTGAAACCTAAAAACTACGAAAAAGACAAAAAAATTACTCAAAAAAAGCTCCTTAAGTATAACGAGGGACTTAATTTGACATATCAAATTACGACAGATCAGTAGTCTTTTGTCCAACACCAACCCAAGCCAAGACATAACTTTTAAGGGCATTTTTTCAGATTTTGGAATTGAACTCAGCAGATAAAAAGCCATTTTTGGCTAAAAACTAAAAAAGCCAACTTTCTTCAGGTTTAGGTCATTACTTTTATGAGCTTAGTTAGTTTGGTTGTTAGTTTAGTTGGCTTTTACTATAGCTTTCTTTAATTTTTTTGCAATCTAGTCTTTAACTTACTTTATATTTGATTTTATTTGAAAGTCTTTAATACATTTTAGTTTTATTTACTTTACAAAGCACAAAAATCTCAATTTTAAATATATTGTCACCTCTACTGTTATTGTCATCATCTTCTTCAAGCAACCTTCCAAGAAATTCCTAAGCTTTTTGAGTATATGTTGGACTGCTATTTGCATAAGAGTGATGTAAAGTAACTAAATCTATGGTGGTTGGTTGATGGAAATGTTGCTTGGTTAGTTTTTGGTACAGGGACTAAATTATGAAAACTAGACTAAATCAAATAAACTTCAAAACTTAAAATTGATGACTCTAGGTGAATATTTAGGTAGGTGAGACCAAGAGGAGAACATATCAAGAATAAATTTGATTGTCCCAAGTTAGTTTTGTGAGGTCGAGAGATAAATTGGACTAAATCGTCTAATTTGGTAAAATGGTAATCGAGAGGTAAAATTGATCCAATTAGAATTTTATGCATTTTAGATCCCTAATCCAAAAGCTCATTAGCAACATGGAAGTCAACTAATCGCTTGTATTAATTGACTTGTTAATTGTGTAATTTTCACTATTTTGCAATTTAGTCCTTCTTAGTGTTAGATAGTTGATTAGTGTTGTAGAACCTATTTTTTGCCCGGGTCCATAATTAAATAAAACCCAAAAATAAAAAATAAATTAAATAAATGTTCATTTTATTATAGTCCATTTACAGGCCCAACCACATTAGCCCAAAGCCTAACAGACCAGTCCTACCCTTGATATACCAAACTAATCCAATAACCCGTTACACCCATGACCCAGTTAAACTACCCAAGACCCGTTTATATCCAGACCCAAAAAACAAACGAGGCCCAAGTGGCCCAAATTGTTAACAGATAACAGAGAGACCTAGGGTTTTAGAAACCCTAAGCGCCGCAAATGGAAGGCTCCAGAAGCTAAACACTGTAATCAATGCGTCGGTTCGTCTTGCACCATCAGCACCGTGATTCCAGGCCGTGATTCCAGGCTTCGAATCATGCTACGGTCTATGCCCAAGTCAACACCGATGATCATTGTTGCTAAATCTTCTTGATACCTGCAAAAGAAGGAAAGAACCACAGTAGCAAGCAAAACAAATACGGAAATATATAAAAGATTTCTTTCCTAGTTTATGTAATAGCAGTAGTGGCTATAAAAGCCCGAATCAAAAAATGTAAAAGGGAGAACTTTTTTGGAGGGGATAGAAAGATACTTACACATTCAAAGAAATAACAACAGTTTCAAAAAAGGTGATTTAACCGTCTGTCTTCTTATTTATCTTTGAACACATGTATATATATGAACTATTTTAGCATATACGAGTAAAGTTTTAAGAGAGAAGAGGTTACCTGTGGAAGGATAAAGGTTTTTTAAACCTTCAGATCCCACGTATGACGGCGCGTGAGGCGTGTGGGCAAATACGGCCCGACGGCCGGAGGCCAAAGCTAGGGACACCCCCCCTCTTCCCCTCTGCAGAGAATTTCAAACCTTTTTTAAAAAAAATCCCAGTGTAAAATGATTTTTGGGCTAAAGTTTTGGTTTATATAGCCCCAGTAAAATGACGACGTATGGCTTAGAATAATAAACCCCAAAACGGTGTCGTATCATGCCCCAGGATCCGCGCGTTGACCCGATTACCCAGGGAGGATCCGTGTGTTTTTGAGAATTGGGTTAATTACCCGATTTGTCCCTCCACCCTTTTTATGATTATAATTTGTTTTATTTTATTTATGCTTCAGCCCTGATATTTTGTTTTAGTTTTAATTTAGTCTCTACAGTAGCTGTTTTAAGTCTAAGATTAAAACGCTGTCGTTTTAGGAATAGGGCAATTTGCCCAATGAATTCCTTTGGTTTTGCGCGTGTTTTAATTAGGACCTTAATTCAGCTTTATTTTTGTAAAATTTTCCCTGTAATTTTATTGAACTTCAAATTTAACACTATATGTTTATTTTTATTATTATATATATTTTTATATATTGTTAATTTTTTTTATTTTTATACCTTATTTTTATATTATATATTATAAAATTATTTTATTATATATTATTTATATTATTATTTATTATGTTTTATTTTTCACAAATTATTATTATTATTTTACATTATCATTTTTACATTATTATTATATTTTTACTTGTATTATATATTTATTAATTATTTATATACATTATTTTTACATATATACTTTCATTATTTTACATTATGCCATTTTTATGCTATTATATTTCTTATTTCCTATACATTTAAAATATATTTTATTATATAACATTTATTATATTTTTATTTTTATTCTATATTATTTATTATTTTTTATAGGTTATATATATCATATATTATCTATTATATTATTTACGTTTATATTATTCATTATATTATTTATAATTTAAAAATTTGTAAATTATATTATATTTTTAACCCATATTATACATATATTTAATTATTAATTAATTACTTATTATGTATTATTTCATTTTAAACTGATATTTTTATATTATGAGTTCTTTTACATACTTTTAAACCAATATATTTTATATATAATTATTATTCTTTTATAAATATTTTGTTAATATATATTGTATATTAAATACTATTTTAAAATTATTATTAAATATCATGTTTTATTTGTGTTATATGTGTAACAATAGCTCATTTCATTTTATTTTATACTGCATATATCATGTGCTAAATGTCATTTTATATTTATTATTTGATATTACATTTTATGAACATGTACATTGATATTGTATTACTTTGTTGTATATCATGCATTGTTTTTAATTATTACTTTGTAAGTTTGTATGTTTTGTTTATTCATTTTCAATATATATATACTATGTATATCTCTGTAAGCATTTGCTATGTATATTATTTTTATATATATGTATCTAGTATATGATTTTTGTATTATGGCCACTGTATCATTTAAATGCATGTTTTGTTCATTTATAATTGTGATAGTCTATTCCATAACGATAATGTGATTCCTCATGCATTAATTAAAACAAAATTTCTAAGTTTTCAAAAAATATAAAGGCAATGCTTGGTGTTTGGAAATTTCGAGAAAAGTAGTGCCCTAACTTATTGGGTTGCGACTCTTCTCTTGAGTTCGAATAGTCAAGTACCCTTCTATGTTTTTAAAGGTTTTCAAAATGCGAGCAACTGTCTTGGAATTTCAAAGCAATATGTCCTAACTTGCTGGATATGGCGTTTTGTTATGTCTAGATAGGGATTTCCAAAAGCTAACTCAGTGTCAATATTTTGATACGAGTGAACTCCAATTTTTCTTTTAAAAAAGATCAGTCAAAATATTTTAAAGAAGATTACATCTTAAAATTTTTAAATTTTTTACGTTAAAGACATTTGATAATTAATTAGGTACCAATTTTTGGGCGTTATGGGGTGCTAATCCTTCCTCGTACTTAACCGACTCCCAAACTCGTTCTTTTTTTTGTAGACCAAAACTAATGATTTTAAAACAAAATGTTTTAAAGGTGATCCAATCACACCTAAAAAGATTGGTGGCGACTCCGTTTTCATTTTTAAAGTCGATTCCCATTTTTCCAAAACTCGATTTTAAAAATGGTTTCGATAGCTTGGCGACTCCACTGGGGACTAATAAGAGAGTCAAGCCATATAATTGATTACCTTTTGTCTTAATGTCGAAAATTTGAAAATTTTTAAAATTCAATCCTTTTTGCATTACATGTGTTTGTATTATTGCATATGTTATATATTCTGATACACATTGCATTTGCATGACCGTTGTGGTCACACCCTTAAGTGGGAGTGAGAAACTACGCCGTCGTGAGGTTTTCGCCTCCATGCAGGATAGTGGATCACTTTCGGGATACATTCATACCTATGGTTTTGTGAGATTTTCATCTCCGTGTAGCCATAGGGAAATGTATTCCCCTGAACTGAACTCGATTCAAATGAGCATATAATGGGTGAGGATCAAGGAATCTACTGGTTCAGTACCTCAACTTTAGAACTAAAACCTCATATAGAAAAACCGTAAGAGCTCAACTTAGTTAGAATTATACTTTAGATATTACCCTCACATATCATTCCTGAGTTTATTAATATCATGTGATACTAACTATTTCTTTTCTTTTGTTCGCATGTCATTTTGCATTTACAAAGGTATCGATTCACGGTCAATTTCTAAGTTAGGAAGTTTTATTATGGAGAACGGACTTCTTGATAGAGTGAAGGGCAGCGCTAACGTCCATAGATGGTCTGAGCAAACTCAACTAGAAAAGGGGGATAGTATAGCTGTAGGGTATATGTCAGAGCTGTCAGACTACACTCGCATTAGTGTCACACAGAATAATCTGCAGGAGCTTAAAAAGATTTGAGATCAGTGGGGCAATGAGACTAAACAGTCATCTACGGTAATTACGGAGATTTACCTCACTTACTTGATATTCAGATTGATGAGCACTTGTTTCAAGCTCTCGCTCAGTTTTGGAACCCTCTATACAGTTGTTTTACCTTTGGGGAGGTGGATTTAGTGCCTACTGTGGAGGAGTACACTGCCTTACTTCGGTGTCCAAGATTTCAGTGTGATAGGATTTATTCTCGAGCTACTTGTGTCCTAGCCTTTGGTAAGAAGCTGATAACCATTACGGGGATGAGTAAGTAGTGGATCATGGCTAGAATCAAGGAAAAGGGTGAGAGTAAATGCATTCCGTGGGGGGCTCTGAAAGAACTAATCCAGACGCATCCAGACGAGGCGAAGAGGGTAGACATTTTAGCCTTAAGCTTATAGGATTGATGGTTTTCCCCAGGGCCTTGGGATATGTAGACGAGGTGACCACGGATCTCTTCTATCGACTTAGTAAACAGGTCACTTCTGTTCCTGCAATCTTGGTAGAGACATTCAGGTCCTTGAATGCATGTAGGAGGGCCAGTGCAGGCAGGTTTGTTGGTTGTGCTTAGTTACTTTTAGCTTGGTTCTACAGTCACTTTCGATTGATAGACAAAGTGGTTTGTCTGGTCTTCTTCGAGGATTACTCACCGTTGAAAGATATAGTAGCTTCATCTAGGAAGGTGGATGGGCCAGAAGAGAATTGGATAGCGCTACTTCAGAACCTTCAGTCGAAAGATGTTGAGTGGAGGGCTTTGTGGATGATTCCTGGTGAGATACTTTATCGATACGGCAGCTTTGATTGGGTTCCCCTGTTGGGAATTTGGGGTGCCATTGGTTATGCCCTTTTGCTCGTGCTAAGGCAGTATAGTTTAAGACAGTTCGTACCAGTGACTCATGGGTTGGCTCAAAGTGAGTTTGTATACAAAGGATCCAATTACAAGAGGAAGATTAGCGAGGTTTCTAGTGCTTGGAACAAGACTTATCGGTTGAAAGGAGTAGCTATTAGCCCTGCTACGACTTCAAAGTATGACGAATGGAGAGGCAAAAGAATTAATGATAACATCCCTAAGCCAAGCGGTGAAGGAGCTCGACCGATAGAGGAATATTTCCAAGTGATGCCCTTAGAGTTAGAAATTATGAAGCAAGAGTTCGAGAGAAAGAACTTAGAGTTTGAGAAAAGGATAGCAAAGCTTGAAGAAGAAAAGATGTACTTGAGCTTAGACGTCGATCTTCAAAAGATGGAGGTCGAGAAAGAGAGGAAGATCGAGATGATTTGAAAGAGCATTACAAAAAGGCACAAGTATCCTTGAAGAGAGCGAGAATAGGAGGGTCTTCGGATCAGTTGCAGAAAGAGGTCCAAGAGGAAAAAGCTAGAGCCGAGTATTGAGAGAGGAAGTTTCAAGAGATGCAGTCGCAGAATTTGGCATTAAAGGAAGAGAATAAAGGGTTAAAGACCAAGGTAACTGAGCTTGGAAGATCCCTTCGTTGGCATCGAAACCATGATCCTGTGGTCGAGTTAAAGGAACTAAAAAGTAAGATTGAAGATTTAGAAGTGGAATTGCATGATGATGAACTTCGGATTGAGCAGCTCGAGGCGCGAGAAGACTATTTGAAGGGAGAACTTCATCAGTCTATAGGACAGGTCAGAGAAAGGGATCACGTTATTGGTGAAGCTGTAGCCCAGATTCGAGTGGTTGCTGAATATGTGCAAGACTTGACAATACGAGCTAATGTATTAAGTCTGATGTGCGGATCATCGTCTGATATAGGACGAGAGTAAGCCCTTTTATTAGATAGAGTTAAAACTTTGGGCATTAGGGCAAAAGCGTATTTGTAATCCATTTATATGTAAAGATATTCTTTTTCTAAATAAAGTTTTCTAAATGAGATCGAATCGAGATCGATACCTTTTGCATTCATTTGCATCTTATAGAATTTCATTGCATCATTTGCATTCAAAATTATAAAAAGACCCTAATTAGTTAAAGTTATTAAAAAGAGAAAGAAAAAGAGAGAGAGAGAAGAGGGTCACGGCTGAGTGAAAAAGAAGTTGAATGGGAATTAATGACGTTCCCTTGCATATCCTCGACTTTTGTGTCAGGAGGAATAGCTTACCCGGAGAAGGTGGTGTTTGAAAATGAAAATCATCCCATCAATGTCATACATGAGGAAGGGACTGAACAAAGAAACCTTGAGGGCATTTGCCCTTACGAACCGAGAAGTTCTTTAAACAATTAGACTACAGAAGAACTTCTTGTAATCTTTAGGAATTTTACGGAGTAATATTTAGAACACTCTTGTTGCTCTAAATCCTAGGAGTAATGAGATTTCTTTTGAGAAGTGGGCTCATGTTCAGACATTTTTATTTTCAATAAAACATACTTTTATTATTTATCTGAGTAAATATTCTTCCATTTTGATTCTTTTGACCTTTGACGTTCTTTATAAATTTTCATTTCATGTAAATAGTCATTCTTGAATTCCTTGTATATTCTTTTGTGTGCCTATCATAGATCCCTAGATATCAATGGCACGGGCAACGATACTACAGATTCAGAGTTCCTTTTGAGTGCGATATGTGTTTAGAGGAATCGCAGTACTTTGAAGATGACAGCAGTTGTGACTTGTTTTTGAATTTGTTGAAAATGGTTTTTACCCCATGAAGTGGTGGTAGGAAATATAGCCTTAGAGGAAAGAAAGATTATGAAATTGGAATTAGCTGAGGAGACAAAACAAGACCTTGTTGAGACTATTATGGAATTCAAAAATGTGGTCCAAAGACGAATTTGCAATTGCCAGGGTAAACAGGAGGTTTTGGGGCAATGTTGGTCCACCATGGAAAGGAATCGCATCAGTTGTATAATGAATGCCAAATTTAAAGGAGTCAAGACTTATGGGGCATGTATGTTATGGGCCCGAGCTCGTTAAGAGTTTCAAGATGACAATGACTTATCTTTGTGGACGTCAACTACTCCATTAAGAGGGGGAGATAGCTTCATATGCCAATATTACAAAGTCAAAAGTCATCCATTCAAAAAAAAAGAAAGAGATTATAACTGCACAATGCCAAAAGTTTGCAGTCTTTTCAAAGATAATGCGCCATACCACAGTACAATAAAGGTTGCCAAAAGAAAAGAAAAAGAAAAAAATAAATTACAGAAGATGACCGAGACTCGTAAAAATTGGCGTAAGAAACTACCAATTACTCTACTTTTGTTGGGGCAAACACCCTCAATTCCAGTTGTTTCAAAGGTTCCAACCATCATCCTTGGAATGGGTGCATTGTTCGGCTTTCCTGAGTAGTCTGATGTGCCGTCAATAGCTGTGATGGTTAGCTCCAGGTGGTGGCCATTGATTTCCAGCTGTGGGGCATCAGGCCGTATACAATCCCTGAAGCTTAAAATGATAGATTCTTTCTTCAAAACCAGTTTCTAACAAAGGGGATGACGGTATTATGAAGGAAGCTCTCTTAGACTTCTATACAAGTTCAGGGAATAGGAAACCTGATCAAATCATTATTTTTAGGGATGGAGTTAGCGAGTCTCAATTCAATCAAGTTTGGATCAAGTTATTGAGGCTTGCACGTTCCTTGACGAGAAGTGGGACCCTAAAGATTATGGTACGAAAAACCATCATACCAAGTCTTTTCAGCAGGGATCTCCTGACAATGTGCTACATGGTATTGTCATTGACAACAAAGTATGCCATCCAAAGAACAATGATTTTTACCTTGGTACCCATGCTGGAATGATTGGAATCACGAGGCAGACCCACTATCATGTTCTCTTAGACCAGGCTGGGTTTTCGGCTGATGATCTGCAAGAGTTTGTTCATTCTCTATCCTATATGTATCAAAGGAGCACCACAGCCATATTTTTTGTGGCTCCTATTTGTTACGCTCATTTGGCAGCTTCACAGTTGGGGGCAATTTATGAAGATTAGGGATGCTTCAGAAACATCATCGAGTGATGGTGGGATGTATGCTCCGGGAGTAATCTCTGTACCTCAGCTTTCCAGGTTAAAGGATAAAGTCGGAAACTTCATTCTTGTCTGCTGAGAATCATTGAACCATCTTTTTGTAGGGTTTGACAAACAACGGCCAGGACTGCTGTTGGGGCAATCCCTTTCTCATGGGTTTATGAATCAAGATTTTTTCTCCAAGCTTTGATGGAATCAAGAATTGAATACCTCTAGTAAACTTAACTTGAAAGTATTCATCCTAAGCAAATGTACCAAGAATGGATGACACAGACTTATGACAAAGAAGGTTCGTCCAAAAGAATTTCATAAAGGAAACCTTGTGCTGAAAAAGATCCTTCCCATGCAAAAGGATGCCGAATTGAGAAGGGCCATATGTTGCGAAGAGGGCTTTCTCTAAAGGTGCACTGATTTTGACAAGAAATGAATAGGAATAATTTATCTGATCCAGTAAATTCAGACTCGGTCAAGGAGTACTTTGTCTGAAGGAGAAGGGAAGCCAAGGTGAAAACCCGCAAAGGGCACTTTGGGACTTCTATTTCAAAAAAAAAAGAAAAGAAAAAGAAAAAAAAATAATAATAATAAAGAGAAAAAAGAAAATGGAGAGGCCAAGGTGAAAACCCGCAAAGGACGCCTTGAGACCAAAGGGGTTTTGAGTTGAAAACCCGAAAGGGCAGCTTAAATTTGGAAAGTCATGCAGTGACCTTGCTATACCGGATTCAAAGAGAAGTGAAGTATATCGAGGCATCAACGAATTAATTTGGATCTTTTAAACACATGTTGAACTCAAGAAAGTCTTCATGGAGCTGGTGTATAGACGCTCAAGCGGCGATATCTGGGGCATCTGATTTCTATCCTATTTACTATCTTTGGATTCTTTTTCTTCGCAAAGATATGTTCTCAAGTTAATCTTTTTGTATTCCTTCCAATAATTTGTCCAAATCTAATTATCCTCAGGATCAACTTATTTGTCTACCATTATTCATAAAGCATGTTGCATTGAAATAATGATAGATGAACTAAAATATCTTCACAAATGAAGTTTTGCATATTACTCTGGAAATTTCTAGATAATACAAGAAACTGAAACAAGACAATTGTTTAAGGAATTCCCATATGTGAGGGTCGGATGTACTCGGGGAAACTGAAATTTCTTCTTCAGTCTAAATGGTGATTGAACAAATCAAACCATTCGATCCTAGGAAAGGATCATCTTACAGACATTTTCAGCGGGTCATAGCATTTGAAGAATGGTACAAACCCACAAGTTGAGTTGGAATGAGACTTCGAGAGAAGTAAGGATAAACTTCGATGAAGGAATGAGTGATGACATCCGAAATAGGAATCATTTTCATAACATTTTGCATTACAACATGTCTAATTAGGAGAATTTGACTCACTTCGATCATAGCATCCTAATTATTAGGCATGAACTCATACGCATTCTATAGGTTATGTCTTTTATGGGACAATGTAGATCAAAGAAACAAGATTTGGCATCCCTGTGTTTATAGGGAACAGATCAAAGATAGCAGATCTGACATTCCTGTGCTTACAGGAAAGCAGATCAAAGATTTTAGCATGGCATCCCTATGTTTATAGGGAACAAGTTGAAGATAGCAGATTTGGCATCCCTGTGTTTATAGGGAACAGATCGAAGATAGCAGATCTGACATTCCTGTGCTTACAGTGAAGCAGATCGAAGATTTCAGCATGGCATCCCTATGTTTATAGGGAACAAGTTGAAGATAGAAGATTTGGCATCCATGTGTTTATAGGAAACAAGTTGAAGATAGCAGATTTGGCATCCCTGTGTTTATAGGGAACAGATCGAAAATAACAGATCTGACACTCCTGTGCTTACAGCGAAGCAGATCGAGGATTTCAGCATGGTATCCCTGTGTTTATAGGGAACAAGTTGAAGATAGCAGATTTGGCATCTCTGTATTGGCGGAGAGTAGATCGAAGACATAGCTGATTTGGCTTTCACATGTTTACGTTGAAGCAAATCTAAGATGATTTGGCATCTCTGTATTGTCAGAGAACAAATCAAAGTCTGGCATCTCCACTTCGACGGAGGGCAGACTCATAGCAGATCCAAACTTCAGATGTCTATACTGAAGTAGATCCAAGATGGTTTGGCATCCTTGTGCTTACAAGGAGCAAATCGAAGACATAGCTGATTTGGCTTTCACGTGCTTACGTCGAAGCAAATCTAAGATGATTTGGCATCTCTGTATTGTCAAAGAGCAAATCAAAGTATGGCATCTCCACTTCAATGTGGAGTAGATACATAGCAGATCTCACCTTCAGGTGGTTATACTAAAGCAGATCCAACACGATTTAACATCCTTGTGCTTACAAGGAGCAAATCGAAGACACAGCTGATTTGGCTTTCATGTGTTTACGTTAAAGCAAATCTAAGATGATTTGGCATCTCTGTATTGGCAGGGAGCAGATCGAAGACATAGCTGATTGGGCTTTTACGTGTTTATGTTGAAGCAAATCTAAGATGATTTGGCATCTCCGGGTTTGACGAAGAGCAGATCGATGATGGCAGATTTGGCGTCTCCGTAATGTCAGAGAGCAGATCAAAGATAGCAGAGATCGCCTTCCTGGGTTACAGTAAAGCAGATTGAAGCTGTCAAGAGGCCATTTAAAGAAGATCAAGGATCAAGAAATCGAGACTCGGCAAGCCCGGGCAAAATGGGTCCTTTTATAGTCTTTGCTCTATTATCATTACACGATAATGAGCAAAGAGGGGCAGTTGTAGAATCTATTTTTTACCTGGGTCCATAATTAAATAAAACCCAAAAATAAAAAATAAATTAAATAAATGTTTATTTTATTATAGTCCATTTACAGGTCCAACCACATTAGCCCAAAGCCTAACGGACCAGTCCTACCCCTGACACACCAAACTAATCCAATAACCCGCTACACTCATGACCCAGTTAAACTACCCAAGACCCGTTTATATCCAGACCCAAAAACAAACGAGGCCCAAGTGGCCTAAATTGTTAACAGATAACAGAGAGACCTAGGGTTTTAGAAACCCTAGGCGCCGCAAATGGAAGGCTCCAGAAGCTAAACACTATAATCAATGCGTCGGCTCATCTTGCGCCATCAGCACTGTGATTCCAGGCCGTGATTCCAGGTTTTGAATCATGCTGCGGTCTATGCCCGAGTCAACGCCGATGATCATTGTTGCTAAATCTTCTTGATACCTGCAAAAGAAGGAAAGAACCACAGCAGCAAGCAAAACAAATATGGAAAGATATAAAAATATTTCTTTCCTAGTTTATGTAATAGCAGCAGTGGCTATAAAAGCCCGAATCAAACAATGTAAAAGGGAGACCTTTTTTGGCGAGGATAGAAGGTTACTTACACATTCAAAGAAATAACAACAGTTTCAAAAAAGGTGATTTAACCGTCTGTCTTCTTCTTTATCTTTGAACATATACGAGTAAAGTTTTAAGAGAGAAGAGGTTACCTGTGGAAGGACGAAGGTTTTTTAAACCTTCAGGTCCCGCGTACGACGGTGCGTGAGGCGTGTGGGCAAATACGGCCCGGTGGCCGGAGGCCAAAGCTAGGGACACCCCTCCTCTTCCCCTCCGCAGAGAATTTCAAACCTTTTTTAAAAAAAATCCCAGTGTAAAATGATTTTTGGGCTAAAGTTTTGGTTTATATAGCCCCAGCAAAACGACGACGTATGGCTTAGAATAATAAACCCCAAAATGGTGTCGTATCATGCCCCAGGATCCGCGCGTTGACCCGATTACCCGGGGCGGATCTGCGTGTTTTTAAGAATTGGGTAATTACCCGATTAGTCCCTCCACCCTTTTTATGATTATAATTTATTTTATTTTATTTATGCTTCAGCCCTGATATTTTGTTTTAGTTTTAATTTAGTCCCTACAGTAGCTGTTTTAAGTCTAAGATTAAAATGCAGTCGTTTTGGGAATAGGGTAATTTGCCCAATGAATCCCTTTGGTTTTGCGCGTGTTTTAATTAGGACCTTAATTCAGCTTTATTTTTGTAAAATTTGCCCTGTAATTTTATTGAACTTCAAATTTAACCCTATATGTTTATTTTTATTATTATATATATTTTTTATATATTGTTAATTGTTTTATTTTTATACCTTATTTTTATATTATATATTATAAAATTATTTTATTATATATTATTTATATATTATTTATTATGTTTTATTTTTCACAAATTATTATTATTTTACATTATCATTTTTATATTATTATTATATTTTTACTTGTATTATATATTTGTTAATTATTTATATACATTGTTTTTACATATATACTTTCATTATTTTACATTATGCCATTTTTATGCTATTATATTTCTTATTTCCTATACATTTAAAATATATTTTATTATATAACATTTATTATATTTTCATTTTTATTCTATATTATTTTTTATTTTTTATAGGTTATATATATCATATATTATCTATTATATTATTTACGTTTATATTATTCATTATATTATTTATAATTTTAAAATTTGTAAATTAAATTATATTTTAACCCATATTATACATATATTTAATTATTAATTATTTATTTATTATGTATTTTGTATTATTTCATTTTAAACTGATATTTTTATATTATGAGTTCTTTTACATACTTTTAAACCAATATATTTTATATATATAATTAGTATTCTTTTATAAATATTTTGTTAATATATATTGTATATTAAATAATATTTTAAATTTATTATTAAATATCATGTTTTATTTGTGTTATATGTTTTCAAAATGCGAACAACTGTCTTGGAATTTCAAAGCAATATGTCCTAACTTGCTGGATATGACGTTTTGTTGTGTCGAGATAGGAATTTCCAAAAGCTAACTCAGGGTCAATATTTTGATACGAGTGAACTCCAATTTTTCTTTTAAAAAAGATCAATCAAAATATTTTAAAGAGGATTACATCTTAAAATTTTCAAATTTCCGACGTTAAAGACATTTGATAATTAATTAGGTACCAGTTTTTGGCGTTATGGGGGTGTTAATCCTTCCTCGTACGTAATCGACTCCCGAACTCGTTCTTTTTTTCGTAGACCAAAACTACTGATTTTAAAACAAAATGTTTTAAAGGTGATCCAATCACACCTAAAAAGATTGGTGGCGACTCCCGTTTTCGTTTTTAAAGTCGATTCCCATTTTTCCAAAACTCGATTTTAAAAATGGTTTCAACAAGTGTAATTACCTTTTAAATATGATTTGTCGTGATATCATATTTAGCAAGTAGTTACCTAGACTTCCTATTTTCATACTTGTTTCACATTAATCACTTTGCCTCGAACTCTCTTGGGTTTGATCATTGGAATACTCGAGTTTTCCATTGTAACATTATAAATATTAAAACTAACATGTCACACTTGCAGTACAACGCTAAATTATTGTTTTTATTTGTGTTTATTCGTAACTTTGGCATATGCATGCCAGAGCGTGGTTACCAACCCTTCGCTAGCTCCACCCCTGCCTCTAATCCCTTCTATAAATACCCTAACCCAAAACAATTTAAATTTTTAAATAGCTCAAAACTCTTAACGCTCAAACTCTCAAAATCGTAATTTTAACCTTCAAACCTAATATCTTTTCAACTTTGTACTTTAGTAAATTTAATATTTTTTAATCTATAATATATTTTTTCTGTAAATTAAAATATTATTTAATTTAGCTAAGTATGTTATTGATAATGTTGCTTTTTTGTTTAGAATATATTTTAAGGCTTGTATTTCTTTATTTAAGTTATATATTATGTTTTTATTATGTTACTTATGTTTAATATTTTATGTTTGATGTTAATATAAAAGTTATACAATGTATTAATATTACATTATATTATAAATGAAAAAAGATAATGTTATAAAAACACAAAATAACTTACATTATAAAAATAAAAATAAATTAAATATAAAAAACATTTAAAAAAATTCGATGAAAAGAAATCTATGATAGAGATTTTCTTTTTAATGGGATTTGGGTGGTATTTGGATAAAGATTGTAGAGCAAGGGATTTTAAAATGGTGGGGGTGGAGTGGGGAGTGTTTGGGTGAAATTAAGGGGAAATGGCTAGGGAAAGATTCCTGTATACTCAAATCATGACCATTTTGAGATTAGAAAATTGTACTTGGAGCTTGTGAATTTTTTTTCTTTATTTCAAAGTGATAGGAAATCCTATCATGTAGCATCCTAATTTTGGGCTTAGTCGGAACAGTGGTTTCGAGACTGCAAATCCGATGAGGAAAATTTTATTTTTATTATATTTTTATGGTCTACGATTTCACGAAATGATTTCGTGAAAATTTCGTTCGAAAATTTCGAAGTTTGGGCACTCAATTTAGTAAAAAGGACTAAATTGTAAAAAAGTTCAAAAGTTGAGTTCTACATGTTAGAGGTATCAAATTTGTTATGAAATTTTAAATGGGATAATTAAACCATTGTATAACTTGTTGGACAAAAATGGCCTTAATTGGTTAAAATTTGAAAGAATAGTAAAAAGGGCATTTTGGTTATTTAGGGGTAAAATGAATTAAAAGACAAATTTTAAACTCCAAATGTGTCCCTTTCTCCTTGCTACAGCAGGATGTACCAAGAGCAGCCATGGTTAGGGTTTGACCAAGCTTCCAAGCTTAATAGTAAGTGATTTTGAGCTCTGTTTTTAATGTTCTATGTATTTTTGAAATCCCGGTAACATGATCTGCTAATTTCTACCATTATTTTGAGCTAGGATTTATGTTTAAAAGATTACCCATGAATGATATGCATGTATTTTGATGTTTAATGGTAGAATATGAAGCTTGAAATTGTGTTAAACAACTTTTTCTAAGCGATTTTATGTGAAAACGAGTAAAACGGTATAATCGGTAAAAATACCTAATGTTCATAAGTACATGTTAGAGTGAGAATTTGATGTTGCCATAGAAGGGAAAAATGATCAGCATGTCATAAAACATAAGAAAATAGGAAGAAGTTTAATTTCTGAATCTTGGGGAAAAAGTGCAAATATGCAAAAGTTTAGGGGTCAAAATGTAAATTTGTAAAAATATGATTTTTAGACCCATATGAATAGTGTGACTAATTTTGAGATTTGGGCTTAAATCGGGAAAATATAAGGTTATGGACTAGAATGGTAAATTGCCATTTCTGGATCCGAGGTAGGTTTGTACGTAAATAATTTATCGATTTTTTTTATTTTATTATATTTTATTATCATATGAAATGTGGCTACCTATAGAATAATTATTTGTTTTAAATTGCAAATTGAAAAAGGACTATGAATAAATTGTAACATGTTGGAAAGTGAGGAATTTCCCGACTGAGCCTTCGGAATAGAAACGATACGAATGATCTATTGTGAGGTCACGTGTGTAGTACTAAGTGCAGGCTACTACGTGTACCAGATTATTGGTCGCATGTGTAGTACTAAGTGCAAGCTACTATGCGTACCCGATAACTTCGATCACGTGTGTAGTACTAAGTGCAGGCTACTAGGCGTACCCGATAACTTCGATCACGTGTGTAGTACTAAGTGCAGGCTACTATGTGTACCAGATAATTGGTCGCATGTGTAGTACTAAGTGCAGGCTACTATACGTACCAGATAGCTTTGGCTACAAGTGTGAAAATATGTGCAGGCAACTGAGTATCAGTTATTATTCCAAAGAGTTCAACGGGAAAATTGATTAAGTAAAAATACATGTGAACATGATTATATGATGAATAAGTGCAGGTATATGTTTAAGAAAATATTGAGAAATATGCTCGATATTTGAGTGAGCTTCAATAAGACAAAATGGATTAAGTGAAATTATGTAAGAGTGAATCTTAGTAGTAAAACAGTGTTGGATAGCAGCAGTTGTGTGACTTTGAAAATTCACAAAAAATTGTGTAAGTTGAATTAAATTTCAAATAAATTATGGAATTAAATATTAATGAGTCTATTTTCAAATAAAAGAAACAGTGAGAGCAAAAGATTTTTATATTATGTGATATTCTCATATTTATGAGACAGTGTCAGAATGAATTTGAGATCCCCTGTTCTGACTTGGAAAAATTTTTAAAAATTTTACAAAAATAATTATGGGCTATAAAATATGCTTAGAATCTTTAATGAGTCTACTTTTGATAAAAACAAATGGGAACATTATCCGAATCTCGTACTATGAGATAGATAAATTTTAGTGAATAAAGGTCAAAGCTATCAAACAGCAAAATAGGGGAGACTTTGAATAATAAACTGTACTTATTGGCAAGACCAAAAATTCTTAAAATTTAATGGTGGAAAAATATATGAGTCTAGTTTCTAAGAAAATTTACGGATCTTAATTTGGAGTTTCGTAACTCTAGATATAAATGATTAGTGACTGTGACTCAAGAAAGCAACTTAACCAGAACATGTGTAAATGTACAATTGGGTTAGTTTTACTATGGAAAGCATGTTAGTAAATTGCTTATTATTATTTCATGCGAGCTTACTCCCTCATTTCCATTTCTTTTAGTGTTGTCAGGTTAGCTCAGGGTTGGAGATCATCAGAGGCAGCATCACACTATCAAGCCAACACATTGACAGTATAAACACATATGCTAGAATTATCAAGTGAGTGGCATGTATAGGGACCTAGTTTTATAACATGTGTTATTATAATTTGGTCAAATATATTGTTCTTTAGTGAGCTAATGATTCTAACTTATAAATCTAGCTATTTATGTTATGTCTGATATTGGTGATGTGCATATGCTTGTTTGCCATGCATGGTTGGTAATATGTTATGTGTTGTTCTGAATGTTTAAGTCTGTTAACGCCTCGAACCCTGTCCCGACGTTGGATACGGGTGAGGGGTGTTACATATCATGATTTAATTGGATGAGACAATGTGATTGATCACTATAAGTGGTAGTAAATTGCATGTAAGGTCTGTGATATTTTTCTATCATTGGTATCTTTATAAATATTCTAAGATGTGTGATATTCTTGTGATTTTTTAAAAAAAAATTATTATATTGATAAAAAATGTATGTAAGAGTTTATGTTATGATTCTTACAGCTTTCTCATCCAATTTCCTCCCTTCTTTCTCTTTATTTCTCATCAAATATACACTATATAGTTCAATTTTATCCAAATTTTTGTTTTTGATAATTCATGCTTCATGTACTCCTTTTTTGTTTTCGCAACAAATCTACTTGTAAACTGAAATTTTAATTGATCAATTATGTAATGAAGAGTTAAAATTAATAAAATAATTCAAAATAAAATAATTTTTTAAATATCATATTGTTATAAAATAAAACACAGAAAATAAAAAATAAAGAGAATCAGAGAGTAAGAGAGCATATTTTATTGATCAATCGGAATAATTTACAATGCTCTTCCAAAGTCTATATTTATAGACATAAGAAATATAAATGAAATAGAACTCTACTTCTAATAACTATTAGAATTTAAAATATATCAAAACTTATCTTAATCTTGATGGACATCCACTTAATAAGATATTCATAACACTCCCCTTGGATGCCCATTGGTAGATAATGTGTCTCGCTAAAACCTTACTAAGATAAAAACCTTATGGGAAAAAAATTTCCTAGTGAAGGAAAAAAGTACACATATTTATAATACGCAGACATGTTGCCTCATTAAAAACCTTATACTTCATATTTTATTCCGTTTTTGCAAAATCACTTCACTTGTACCCTTATTAGCTTTATACTTTTAGATATTTGGGCTACTGGTCCAAAAACTCCACTAATTTAATTGTATTTGAGTTGTGTCTTTCTATTTTGACCAATTTATTTCATATCTATATTTCTCAATAGATTTATTCAATATCCTCCTTTTATTTCATTATTCCAACAATAACATTGCATGCAAAACCATTGTCGACCAGTTTTATTACCAATTCCAAATTTTCTCGGATTGAAATAACTTATCGAGATATCTTATTTTCACTATTTTAACCTTCAGTTTCAGGTATCTGAATCTCTTTTGGAGTTTAGTTATTAGTTATGTCTTGTGTAACACCCCAAACCCGGCCCAGACGTTATGGCCGAATCTGACGTGCCACGTTGGAGTTGGAAACCCACGTTCCATTTTAGTGTTTAAAAACCATATATTTTGTTGAGTTAACAAAGTGTATGGAAGCTGGGCACCAGGTAGGTATCCGAGACAGAGGAGGTGAGCCATGAAGGCTGCTTAAGTACCAAGCTCTTTGATTGGATCCAATCCTAGACATGCCCACAACCATAGCCACACTTTGTTATATCGAGTTTAAATTTGTTTAAGTGGACGTCTTTGATAAATCGTTTAATCGTGGTGTTGAGATATTTTGAAAACAAGTATCGCTTTGAAAACACGTCCTAAGTCTAGCCCATTTGAACAATTGTCAACCAGGTTTGAAGTTATTAAAAATAAAATAATCCCGAGAAGAAATAAAAGAAAAGTTAAAAATGGCCTTATTACAACCCAAAAATAAATAATAATTAAAGGAAATTAAATGAAAACCAACGCTTATTTAAAGGTCCAAAAACGATCACCGTGGCCATTCTGAATCCCCTCCGGCCCAAGTCCCCACATCAAGGTTCACCTTCAAGGTTAAGGAAAGGGGGTGAGTTTGGAAACTCAGTGTACAACAAGCCCCTTTCAAAGCCCAAAACAATAACAACCTGTTGGGTCTAAGCCCAAATCCAATCTCAAACATGTATTGGGCCATAGCCCTTTTCATATTTCATATTTCATAACACTGGGCCGAAGCCTTTTCAAATTTCATATTACTGGGCCGAAGCCTTTACTGTAAACGGTAGCGCCCATAGGCCCATTTCAATATCACATATAATGTCAATGAAAGAATGCAAGCCCAATTGGGGAGGCTACTCAACCCACCATCTGCTACTCTCCACTCGTACCAACCAACACACCATGTGGGGATTAACTCGACCCACCCCGCCATAACTCTCCACTAGCAGCTTAGCTACTTTATCATATAACTGGAGGCATTGCCTCTTTTAATAACTGTGGAAAAGCCTTTTTTATAACTAGGGCATAAGCCCTCTAATAACTGGGGCGTAAGCCCTTTTGATAATTGGGGCATAAGCCCTTTTGATAACTGGGGCATAAGCCCTTTTGATAACTAGGGCATAAGCCCTTTAATAACTGGGGCATAAGCCCTTTTTCCCTTCCTCCATTCATATAAAAACCCAACCTAATGCATTTATGAATACATCATGTGCATATCATACATGTCATGTGCATATCATACATACCATGTTTATCAAAATCCCATGTATTAAAATCATACATAAACCCTAGGGGTATAATGGTCATTTTTACCTAGGGGTAAAAAGGTCATTTTCATGTTATAAGGGTAATCTTTTAATTTTACCAAAAATTAGGGTTTCCATGTTCATTAACGGTTACTAACAATTCATGGGTGCAACAGTGATTTTGGCCCATTTTTTTAGCGAAATCGAGTTATTGGGCCTAAAACCGCTAATGGGCCCTACTTAGCCAATTTCGTCATCTAGACCCATTTAGCCTATATCCACAACAGTATTAATAGTCTTAACATGCAATTTAACAGATTTCCATTTTCTACCAATTTTACCCAAATGGGCCCGAAAGCCTATTGGGCCCTATTACAGCCCCTCGAGGCCCAACTTACCGTGAATGCCAGAAATCACGTTCTTACCGTTTCCAATGTTCCTGATCATCATCTCAACGAATCTATCTAACTAATGAGCGTTCGCTTGCTCACGAGTCCTCGAAATGCCAGAATTACGGCATTTCGGCTTTTCGGCATTTATTGCTTTAAGCTTATGAAAAGGGTTCGTTACACACCTGTTTGGCGATATTCCTCGATGAGATCTCCTACACGATTTCTCCTATAATCCATCGTTAATAATCAGCTTCCCATAATTTAACTAAACCAAAAATCATCTAATATTAATACTTACACATTCGGCCACCATCCATAATGGCCTTAGGAATCTTACCTTTGTCGCGATTGATGACTAGGTCTAGCCACTCCGGTGATCCAAGCTACTCCAAGTCGACACTACACCTTGCTGCTCCTCCACTAAATAGACCACAAAAATATTAAAAGAAGAACCCATAAGGCCTATACCCACATTCGACCACCTCCCTAAACTAGAGGGGTTTCAGCTTTTGGCCAAAAGTTACTCTAGGAATTGTTTAGAGTTCGAGTACTTACCACAGTCTTACTCCTCTTGAATCCGGATACCTAAAAGGTAAAGGAATTGAATGCCAACAATTGGAAAGGAAGGAAAAGGTTGCTGGTCACAAAGAATCGGCACCCCCTATCTTCACTGATTTCGGCTTTTGCGGTATTTCGGCAGAAGTAGAGATTAAGGAAAGAAATAATAAATGAGTAGAGGAAAGTAATGGGCTGGTTTTTGAAAAATAAAAGGGAGAAAGATGAGAGGAAAGATGGTAGATTCGGCTAGGGAAGAAGAAAGAAGAGAAAAACTAAAACATAAGAGAAAACGGCACAACTAAGACCCTAATGCCGAAATTGCTAACCTAATACCCCTCTGCCAAAATCCCCTCCCTAATCCCTTCAAATCGGCTAGGCTCTATCCCTTTCTCAAATCCCTAAAATCTCTCCCCTTATCCCTCCTTAATCCATGCATCTTGACTATTTTAAACTCTCTCCCATAGAGTTCCATCCAGCTTTAAACTCTAGATGCACAAGCATACAAATAACATTACCTTTGCCATTCCAGGGAATCGAACCCAGGCCTTCCTCTATGCTCCACACGCCACTTTTTTTGGAGCTTAGTGGCGTTACCTTTGCCACTTTACCAAGGCTCTTTTTGTGATACACTTTACCCACAACTTTATATAAGGGCACCTCGCCAGAACCCTTAACTCCTAAGTCCAAAATTTTAAAAAAATCTACCGGGTTTTGGCCAACTCATGGGCCTTCCATAAGCCCCTTTACATACCCAAATTATGAATTCCATAATCATATACCAAATTTTAGAAACTTACTTCAAATATCAAGAATCGCGAAAAACCCGAAAATCAGGATGTAACATCTTGGGTCTCTTCTGGAGCACCCGCTTCAACTATATAACCATCTAGAAGAATTTTCATATTTGGAATCGATCAATCTATCATTTATTCTAACTAATTGTCCTAGTGGGACTTTGATTCAAAATATTAGATGCTATATAATACTTGGTTATTCTCATTAAGTTTGTAAATACATCTGATAGTTAACTTGTAATAAAGTGAGTTATCATTTTTAAACTTTTGGTTCAAATTACTCTCTATAAGGATCTAAATAATGATAACTCATTACAAGCAGTGATTTCATTCATCTATTATTTCCCTCCCCCTAATGTCGGGAAAATTATCAAATCAAAATAGAAATCATAGATCATGTTATAATTGAATCTCCAATACATTCAAAACATCTAATAATACAAGGAAACTCATAATTAATATATATTCTCAACTTTTGTTTAAGGAATCACTCATCTTTGTGCATTATGGTGGAGCAATTAGTATATATACGCACATACAAAAGTTCAAATATAGGAAATATTGAGCTCTTAACCAAAACCAATTGTAATGGGGAGTATTTATAACTTATTGCATTGATGCGTACAACACATAAATCAACATAATCTCATATTGATATAGGAAGTTTACAACACATAAATCAACATAATCTCATATTGAGATAGGAAGTTTACTTATCATAAATAATGGTTTAGATATTAATTAGAAGATTCAATCAATAATTTCTCTAAACCATTGGGCACATAAATAACAAACTTTTACAAACATTTTTCAAACTCATATACTATAATCAATAAAAGACTGAGGTATAAACTCATCATCATTAGCAAGATGAATTGTCTTGATTGCAAAATTTGAAATTAATAATTTAAACAAGCAATCTTGCAAATGACAGGTTGCAAGTTGATAACACATATGTGATTATTTTGTAGATGCATCTACCAAGAATCATATAATATCAAAATCATCCACATGGTAGATCAATAGGCCCATATTTATTTCAAAAATGCAAGACATTAAATTAAAGAATCTTTTGGTTCTTTAATGAATGCCCATATGAATTCTCAATTAATTTTCGCATCATATATGATCCAAGATGGTCTAACTGGTCACGCCAAGTAATAAATGCATTTGTATCAGTAAATTTTTGGTTTACTTTAACATGCATTTCACTTGTACTAATAATGTCAATAAAAATTGTGGCAACTTGATAATTTTATTGTTATTCCTTTTACTTT